>NC_064643.1:583105630-583408660 GCF_023864345.2 Schistocerca serialis cubense
AATATTGCCTGGTCCAAAGATTTAGATTCTACCGTTATCCCATATTTTGATGCAGATGATGATATGAACATAGAAAGCAACATTTTTTCTGGTGAAGAATCGGTAACCGCGCTACAGTTCTAATATTTTACGTCGAAGAAATGCGTCCCTAGAGCATATACCAGTTGGGACAAATTTTGCATCGGTTTTTACAATAAAAACGTTAGAGAAAAGGAATCAATGCTGACGGTTAAATATTGTTGGTGTACTGCCAAGTTTTTATTCCATCGTATTATCTTGTGCTTCGATTTCATTGTAATCAAAACGTATCACAGGCAAAACCTAATATATATATATGACGATAGTAACTGTTCTCGAAAGAACAGATGTCATTGATGACCGTGCAGCTTCTCTAGAATAGATTATAATTAATTGAAACCCTCAGCTGCCGACAGGTGTTGTTGATATACTTCGATGGGGACAGATCAAAACGTGTACCCCGACCGTAACTCGAACCTGGGATCTCCTGCTTGCATGGCAGACGCTCTATCCATCTGAGATACCGAGGACACAGATGAATAGCGGGATTGCAGGGACTTATCCGTTGCACGCATACAGTGAGACCCACATTCCCAACTGTCCACAGTCTACATACGTAATGTACCTAATAGATATCTGCCCATCCACTCATTACTCGCGCACACTAAGGTGGCGTTTCCCTTAAGATTTCGGGCAACCTGTGCACATTCGCAAAGACGAAGGTCAGTGGCTGGGTAGCCTTTAACTGTATATATGAAGATAGTAACTATTCTCGAAAGAACAGGTACCATTGATGACCGTGCAGCTTCTCTAGAATAAATGATAATTAATTGAAACCCTCAGCTGCCGACAGGCAATGTTGATACACTTCGATGGGGACAGCTGAAAATGTGTGCACCGACCGGAACTCGAACCCGAGATCTCCTCCTTACATGGCGGACGCTGCATCATTCTGAGCCACTGAGGACACACAGATGAATAGCGCGACTGCAGGGACTTATCCCTTACACGCATCCCGTGAGACACACATTCCCAACTGTCCACAATCTACATGTACCTAATAGATATTTTCCCATCCACTCATTACTCGAGCACACTAAGATGATGATACTCCTAGGAATCCTCACGGGATGCGTGCAAGTGATAAGTCCCTGCAGTCGCGCTATTCATCTGTGTCATCGGTGGCTCAGATGGATAGAGCGCCTGCCACATAAGTGAAAGATCCCGGGTTCGAGTTTAGATCGGGGCAACATTTTCAGCTGTCCCCATCGAAGTACATCAACAACACCTGTCGGCATCTGAGGGTTTCAATTAATTATCAAAACCTTAAATAACTCACCGTTTATGTAGATTCTTAAGTCTTCATCTTCCAATACACTGGTTATCATCCTACCCAAACATAACGGTAGAGGAACGATTATGTCCTTATACCAACAAGTGCTAACTCGTAGCCTCCAATTTGAGAAACGGAATTTTAGAAATAACTCGAATTGTGTAGCATTTTCTGCCTTAATATGCCAAGTTTCCGGTAGCCACATATTAACGTTTGACATGTTGATAAACATTATTCTACTGCAAAAATGTATATAATTAAAACAGTAACCAGTCACAAGTACATTGATGGCTGGTTGTTGTTTCAATTATATACCTTACATGTATCAAGTTTGGGAAAAATATCCAGAGCTTAAATTCAACCTTTTGCTTTATTTTATCTTACTTCTGTAGCCAATATGACACGTGTTTCATAAATGAAAATACAAACATCTGCTGAGATACATATCTTTACAATCATACAGTGAACAGTGCGATCGATGTATCGATATCATAGTCTCGTGTGCAAATTTGGCCGCATTGCAATGATTTCCTGTTTAAGTTTTGTAAAATGAGAGAGATATAATCTACTTAAAAAAAACATATAAATGCCATTAGCTTTGAGAGATGCAATAGTGAAGACAGCAGAGGTTCAACTAGGAAAAAGACGAGGGCTAGCAGAAATCCCTAGATAACAGCACAGATATTGAATTTAATTGATGAAAGGAGAAAATATAAAAATGCTGTAAATGAAGCAGGCGAAAACGAATACAATCGTCTAAAAATGAGATCAACAGGAAGTGCAAAATGGCTAAGCAAGGATGGCTACAAGACAAATGTAAGGATGTATAGATATATATCACTAGGGGTAAGATACATACTATGAAATCTTCACTTATAGATACTGTCTACAGGGAAATTAAAGAGACCTTCGGAGAAAATAGAACCAACTCTACGAATATCAAGAGTTCAGATGAAAAACCAGCCCTAGGCAAAGAAGGGAAAACAAAAAGGTGAAAGGAGTATATAGAGGGTCCATACAAGGGCGATGCACTTGGGGGAAATATTATGCAAATGAAGATGAAGAACGTAGATTAAGATGAAATGGGAGATATGATACTGCGTTAAGAATTTGACAAAGCACTGAAAGACCTAAGTCAAGGAAAGGCCCCGGGAGTAAACAACATTTCATTAGAATTACTGATAGCCTTGGGAGAGCCAGCCACGACAAAACTCTACGATCTGGTGAGCAAGATGTATGAGACTAATACCTTCAGACTTCAAGAAGATTACAATAATTCCAATCACAAAGAAAGCAGGTGTGGACAGGTGTGAAAATACCGAACTATCAGTTTAATAAGTCATGGCTGCAAAATACTAACACGTATTCTTTAGACACGGTAGAAGCTGACATCGGGGAAGATCTGTTTGGATTACGTAGAAAAGCTGGAGCACGTGAGGCAAAACTGACCCTACGACTTATTTCAAAAGATAGATTAAGGAAAGACAAACCTACGTTTCAAGCATTTGTAGACTTATAGAAAGCTTTTGAAAATGATGAATGGAATACGCCCTTTCAAATTCTGAAGGTGGCAAGGTAAAATACAGGGAGCGAAAGGCTAGTTACAATTTGTACAGAAAGCAGACTGCAGTTATAAGAGTCGAGGGGCATGAAGGGGAAGTAGCGGTTGAGAAGGGAGTAAGACAGGGTTGAAGCGTATCCCCGACGTTACTTAAACGGTATATTAAGCAAGCAGTAAAGGAAACGAAGGAAAAATTTGAAGAAGGAATTTAAATGTAAGGAGAAGAAATAAAAAGTTTGACGTTTGCCGATGGCATTGTGATTCTGTCAGAGAAAGCTAAGGACGTGGAAGAGAAGCTGAACGGAATGGATAGTGTCTTGGAAGCACGATATAAGATGAAAACGAACAAAAACAAAACGAGTATGATGGAACGTAGCCGAATTAAATCAGGCAATGTTGAGGGAATTAAGTGAGGCCCTTAAAGTAGCAGATGAGTTTTGCTAGTTGGGCATCAAAATAACTGATGATGCTCGAAGTAGAGGGGACATAAAACATAGACTGGCTATGGCAAAGAAAACGTTTCAGAAGGAGAGATATTTGTTAACATCCAGTATAGATTCAAGTGTCTGGAAGTCTTTTGTGAAAGTATTTGCATGGAGTGTAGCCATGTATAAAAGTGAAACATGGACGATAAATAGTTTAAACAAGAAGAGAATAGAGGCTTTCAAAATATGGTGCTACAGAAGAATACTGAAGATAAGATGGGTAGATCATGTAACTAATGAGGAGGTATTGAATAGGCACATTCAGTAGGATGCAGGTTGCAGTAGTTACTCAGAGATGATGAAGACTGCACAGGATAGAGTAACACGGAGAGCTGCATCAAACCAGTCTCTGGACTGAAGACTACAACAACAACAACAACAACAACAACAGCAGTAGAATTGTACGTTTATTCTCCAAGGGTTCCGTTTATTATAATCACCTTCACCGAGGACAAACAGTGTACACAAACACTGTTTTTTCCTTGTGAATATGATTATAATAATCGAAACCGGTAGAGAATGAAAGTACAGTTGTATAGCTAGTGGCACAAATATGCTTTTTTTCAGATTATTTAACAAATGTAGACAGTCACCAATTAAAAGCTCTAGATATGATTCAGTCTGAACTGTATTGCTAGAGATGATCTACTTTATGTATTTTTGGTCATTAGTTTCTTACATGCCTTTGGGGGTGGAATCATACACGCACATTAACCCGGCCCAAGGTGCTTAGAGCCCCCTTTTCTAAGCGCTCTTGGGTAATTCTCAGCAGGCGCGTCAATGTCGCGGGGGGGGATCCGGCTTTCGAGCTGGTGGCAAAGTTCTGCTGGTGACCCAGTATCGCGGGATATAACGCGTTACGCATGCCCAGGATTACGGGTGAAGACCGCATCGGCGAGAAAGGCGAAGAAGATGGACTTCGGTACGGCGGACCTGGCGTAAGTGGCACCTCATTCACAGTGGAACCCAAGGGAGGGATAGACAGAGTCCATGAGACCAGAAATACAATCGTCTAGTGGAAGAAAACCATGAATAAAAAACACCTGGTCCCCCAAGTTGGGGGTTTAGGCGTTGGACCTGCACTTCACCCTAGCAAAAGAAATCAAATGCAAAACTGCCAAATTTAGCCTCGGAACGGAATGGATCAAAACGAAGACGACAACAGGCACGGAAAAGGACAATGAGAATTGCAACATGGAATGTACAGGGAATTTCTACAAGTAAACGTGAAGTGTTTAAAGAAATAAAGCGCCTTGATGTCGACATAGTGGGCCTTACAGAAACCAAAGTGAAAAGGCATGGTACAGAAGAGACAAATGATTACATATAAATTTATAGTGGCGTTCCAAAGGATCAACGAGCCCAAAGTGGAGTTGCCATTGCCATAAAGAAACAACTCAAGAAAAACCTAGCCACCAGGGAATATGTCAGTGATAGAATTCTGCAAGTACAGATGAAAATAAAGGGCCATCCTGTGGTGGTTATTGTGGTCTATTCACCAAACAATGACGCTGATGTAGCGAAGAAAGACTTATTCTACACTCAACTGACAAGATCTCTCGGAAATATAGGGAATCGCAAGGAAATAATTTTACTAGGAGACATAAATGCCAGAACATGATGTAAAGCTAATGACAACATAGTGAGACAATATGGTGAAGAAACCATAAATGATAATGGTGACAGATTGATAGAATTCTGCATGCAAAATGACTTAAGAATTATGAATGGATGATTCAAGCACATCCACAAATACACATGGACGAAACCGAGCGTTAACCTCAAGTCCACTGTAGACTATGTCATAATAAAGGAAACAACAAAGCTATCAGTACAAGACGCGAGGACTAAGATAGGTGCAGAATGCGGATCAGACCATTTTGTGCTAATGTCTAAGATATTATTCAAGTTTATCAAAGACACAGAAATTGAAGTGGAAGCCGAACCAGAGAGAGCAAATAATATTCAATACAATTTACAAAACCTTGACCATAGTCCTACCCGCTTCTTGTACCAGCAAATGCTAGCAGGAAAACTTGCTGTCATTGAAGAAGCCTCTGCATATAAGATGTATGAGATGGTTAAAGAAACCATCCATAACGCAGCTTATGAAGCACTGGGAAAGAAAGAAATCCAAAAGAGTAATAGAATATGTGATGAGTGGTGGAACCACTCGGTACAATAGAAGGTAGAAAGTAAGAAGAGAGCTTATAATAAATGATTGAACTCAAGATCAGAGAATGATTGGCTGGAATACAGAGAGCCGAGAAAAGATGCACAGAGAACAATAATTAAGGCAAAAAACGAAGCCTGGCAGAAAACCGGCGAAGAGATAGAAAAAAGCATGGGGAATACACGAGCAAATAAAGCCTGGAAGGTATTAAAAACAATGAGAACACAGAATAAAGATAAAGCAAATATAGACCTCATTAGCATGCAGGAATGGGTACAACACTACCAAGGACTACTAACTGAGAACAGAGCTGCATTCACTGAGAACCCACCAGGCACTGAAATCAGTAATGATAATATACCACCGATAACTCCAAAGGAAGTCCAAAATGCAATTAATGGCATGAAAAACAGAAAGTCGCCAGGTCCAAGATTAATTTATGTAGAACTGGTTAAAGCAACACCGTCAAAACTCTTTGAGACATGGGCAGTGATTTTTGACAAATGCCTTAGAGGTGACGAAGCCCCAAAGGAGTGGAAAAAGGCAACAATTACATCAATATTTAAGAAGGGCAACAGGAGGACTTGCGCAAACTATCGTGATATTAGCGTGATTCCATCTATGGCGAGAGTCTATGGCAGTATCCTGAAAAAGAGGATAGAAGAAGAAATAACTGAATCTGAAGAACAAAATGGATTCAGATCTGGTCGCTCCTGTACTGGTGGAGTGTTTACCCTCAAAATCCTAGTGGAGAAAAGGACAGCAAGGGGCCTTACAACCCACCTTGTCTTTGTAGACGTCCAGAAACTCAAGACACAGTTCTACAGAACAAGCTATGGACAGTGTAATTGATAATGGTGTGTCACCGAGCTTTGTGAAAGCTGTTAGACTCCTCTACCAAGGTTGTACGACAATGGTTAAAGTGACAAATCAACTATTCAAGAGTTGAAGGTGACAAAAGGACTACGCCAGGGATGCACACTTGCCCCTACACTCTTTAAGATCTACCTAGCGGAGGTACTAAAATCATGGAAAAGGAAATGCGGAGGAATGGGTGTCCCTATAGACGACGAGATCTTGTTCACTCTATTTTTTGCTGACGACCAAGGGGTAGTAGCAGGAGATAAGGAAGATGCAAATTACATGCTCCGCAAATTAAAAGAATATGGAAAATGGGGCCTTGTCATAAACGTATCTAAAACAGAATATCTGAAAGTGGGAGAAAATACTGTTAACGACTTACAGCTCGGTTCTGATACTGTTAAAGGGTGTCATAATTTTATATATTGGGGAGTGACACTGTCAACCAATGGTAGAAGTATGGATGATGTAGTCAATAAAATAGGCCAGGGCAAGCAAGCCATAAAGCAACCAAATTGTATTCTCTGGAACAAAAACATAACACGCAGAACAAAACATATAATCTACCACACACTTATTGGAAGTATCACAACATACGGTGCAGAGTTGTGGGAACTAACTCAGAGGCACAAAGATCGCCTGCTGGCTGTCGAGATGGATTTCTGGAGAGGGAGTTGTGGATACTCCTGACTTGACCATATTAGAAATGATACGATCAGAGAGGTTATGAATGTCAAAAGCACAATCCTAGACTACATAGAATGGAAGCGCCCACTGTGGTGTGGTCACTTACATCGTATGCCACAAGATGGCCAAAACGGGTATGGCAATGGACTCCACATCAAAGAAGAAAGCGCGGTAGACCTGAGAGATGCTGGGAAGACGACGTGAACGAAGCAATGGCGGCGAGAGGTCTTAATGAAGGAGACTGGAATGACCGTGGACGCTGGAGACGGGGTTGAGAGAGGCGGCGGCAGCCGTAAAAACCTCGCTCATATATAGAGTTTCTTACATGGAAATCAAATTAGAGCCTTTCTGCACTTCATGTTGTACGAAAAAGGATATATGTTACTTTTATTACTTGATCTGATGTTGACGCAAGGAACCTAATGATACAAAATATATAAAGCAGGCAATCTTTAGTAAATCAAATCTATAACTCTAGCTGTTCTGATAATCGTCCACAGAAAGTTGTGTTAAGCAATAGTGTGGAATTACGCAACTATCCCGTATACACTGCTCAACAAAAGTTTGGAATACTATTGCAGAATGTAGTTTACTATACTAGAGGTCTCAGGGACCTAGACACTTCATGCACTATTCAGTTAGTAACATTTCACGTAGAGGTATACAACACGTTGACAGAGTCAGGAGAGTCAGGTCAGAACAGCAAGATGTTGCCGATCGGTTACATGTCACTCAAAGTGGTGTGTCTAAGGAGTGAAGAAAGTACAGAGAGACAGGAAATGTGACGACGGACCTCGCAGTGATCGTCCTCGTGTGACAACACTATTGCAGGATCGTTTCCTCCAACTACCGGTTCGCAGGCGCCCAACATCAGCTGCCAGAAATACTGGAAATGTTTTCTCCCGAGCAACAGGGATTCTTATCCCAGACCAAACAGTGCGCCGAAGATTGCATCAGAGTGGTCTTCATTTCAGTAGACGAATGACAAGTTTTGCACTGAACCACCGGTACCAGCGCATTGGAAAGGCCTGGTCTCTTGCACATCAACACTGGGCCATTGCAGAATGCAGTAATGTCGTGTCTGATGAAGAGATCAGTATTGATTTGCGACCGAACAGTAAACGTTTTAGGGTTTGGAGAAGCGCCACACAACACCGGGAAGCCGGATGCTTTCAGGAGGTCCATCCGTTTGCAGGTGGAAGTGTCATGATCTGGGCAGCAATAATGATGGGAAGCCTGACCCCTCTATTTTCCACGAACGTCAATTTCACTGGCTCCAAATACCTCCAAGACGTTGATTGTAAGCTCCGACAGCCTGAAGCCCGTGACAATTTCATTCTTGTCGATGACAATGGAAGACGTCACCGTACTTTGGCAGTGTCTCGGTATTTTCAAAGATGCAACATCAACCGAATGCATTGGCCAGCACAATCCCCTCACGTGAATGCAATAGAGCATGCATGGGACCTGGCCAGTCTGAATCCACCTGGAAGTCTTCAGAACCTCACTTTCTGCTGCCATTGAGGAGTGGGACCTCGTAATCCAAGATAAACTTGATGGTCAATTCCAGAGCATGCCTTTCAGAGTCGAAGAACTCATCCGTGTTCGGGGAATGCATAGTCACTATTAAATACTGATAACCACGAGAAAACATTTCCACTATTTTTGTTTTCAAGCTGTACCCTTAGGAGAGACCTTCCTTTATTATATATTGATTTTTTGTGAATAACCAAAGTCGTTGTTGTTTTCAGAAGCTATTGTGTTTATTTTGTTAATAAGTTATTATACAATCATCAGTGGGTGTGCTATAATAAATCATTGTAGAAAACTCTACGCATTCCTGACCATTGATTTCCCAACGCTACACGGCATACTGAGGACATATATATTTGTTTTCACTTGTGTCACATAATCAAATAACGGATGTTCAAAAAGTAACTATGCAGTGCCATGTTTGATGTTTCAAGTAATGACTGACATGATTTTCAGTCATTAATACAACATTTTCCATTGTTTAACATATCTGAACCATATTTGACCAGGTATTTGTATTTGTTCGCAGGTTCGGTCTGATTGAAGACCAACGTCTTGCGTGACATCATTGTGGTCCAGGTCACCACGCTGACGATTGAACAATAACTGTTTCTTGTGGAGCATGTGTTAAGCAATGGAGATAAGTGTACACCAGCAGTACAGGCTGTATTTGCAGCGAAGTTCCCAGGAGTGAACAGGCCTAACCGCAGTGCCGTACTGAACCTCTTCAACAAGTTTCGAATAACCGGAAGCGTCCATAACGCTCCAAAACCAGGCAGGCCATCCACATTCACATCCACATTCGAATAGAAGGTGCCGGTGGTGGAAGACATGATACTGCAAAGTCCAAAGAAATCGGTTACGTGATTAGCTCAGCAGGACCAAGTGTCCTTGGGTTCCGCTCACAAGAGTCTCTGGAAGTCACTGTCCATGTATCTGTACAAAATGTCAGTAGCGCGTGAGCACAGAGATACCGATCGTCACGTGTGTGTGAACTTTTTGGTTTCTGTCCTACCTGCAGAACAATGGTGAGGGGATTCTCAACACAACGTTTTTCACGGATGAAACATGGTTTCACATCCCCGTTACGTGAATAGCCAGAATAATCGTGTGTGGACGACGGAGAATCCGCATGAGATCAAGTGTCCCCACTGCATGATCAAAAGGTTGATGTTTGTTGCGCTGTGACTCCTAAACGCATCATTTGGCCGATCTTCTTTCAGGACATCATCAATGCAGAACGGTACTGCACCTGCATTCTGGAGCCCTTCCTAGGCGAACTGAAAGAGGACGAAATTGGGAATGCCTGGTTCCAACAGGATGGGGCGACTGCACATACCGCCCAAAAGGCGACGAACTTTTTAAAGGACATCTTCGGTGACCGCATCATCTCTTGAGGACTCTGGCCTCCGCATTCACCCGACTTGGCTCCACCGGATTACTTTCTAAGGGGTACGTTGAAGGAAAAAGCGTATTAAGGCAATCCGCACACCATCCAAGCTGCACTGACACGTCACATTCGGAACCTCTCTCGCGATTTTCTGCACAACGTCTTCGAGAACATCCACAAACGCATGCAACTGTGTCTTTAAGTCCAAGGGGATCACTACCAGCATCTCTTATAACTTTCATGACTTTAATACGGCAAGTTATGAACTGCATAGTTATTTATTTTTAAGCGGCCCAGTAGAGAAAATACTTTTCGGTTTCATTACAACAGCTGTGGCACACTGTATTGAAGAGATAATTTTTATCATTCCTTATACCTTACTCTCTTAAGGATAGGGAATTGTCATCCTTTGTTCCGATAGTAGAAAATGGTTGTTAATTCATTAGTTCAACTGGCTCTCATAATAAATCCACTGAGGTGTCTGAATGTCTGCAGACCACTCTTCATAAAGAACGGAAACTAGGGATGGTGGTGATGTTCGACGATGTAACCTGGAACAAAGTCAACGTTCTGATTCATCTCGCTCAGCTCTGGGCGCTTAGCGGGACAGTCAATTTCAGGAATGTTTTTTTTCCACAAACCATTTTCAGAGATGTTACCTTATGACATGGTGAATTGTCACGATGATACAATCATTATCAGCGAAGTGTTCGTTACTGTACTTAGTACACAGTGCTGTAAGATGTGTTCATATACTTCCGCAAACAGCATTTTCATAAGCGCAATGGAAATGGAAATGCCGTGTGGCTAGGGCCTCCCGTCGGCTAGACCGTTCGCCTGGTGCAAGTCTTTTGAGTTAACGCCACTTCAGCGACTTGCGTGTCGATGCGGATGAAATGATGATGATAAGGTTAACACAACACTCAGTACGTGAGCGGAGAGAAATCTCCGATCCAGCCGGGAATCGAACCCGGGCCGTTAGATATCACATTCCCTCGCGCTGACCACTCAGCTACCAGGGGTGGACATAAGCGCAATAAGGGAACCACGTTCTAAGCATGAAAAACAGCCTCGTACCGTAACACTACCTCCTTCCGTACTTCACTGACGGAAGGTAAGGTACTCCAGGCATTCGACGAAACGAAACCCTTCGACGCAGGGCATAGCGTGATTCAGTCTAAATCACTCGTTTCCAGTGACCTGTTGTCCCATGGCGTCGTTCTTTGCGCCAGCTCAAGCGCCGCTTAACAGTGATACTGGAATGTTTGGCTTATGAGGAGGTTATAACCCTACCACACTATTGTAATTCAGTATGTTTTTATCTATATAACAGAAAACTATGTCTCCATGTTTCCACGCATAACCCTCTTACTAAATTTAGTTTAATTTCCGAATGAAACACAGTACGGGAGAATAGTCCTGTTAATAGGAAAAGCTAATCAAAAAAGTTATCCTTTTTACAGGATTTGACCGTGTCTTGTGACTAATGGATAAGTAAATCAGACTATTCACTGCTTTTCCTAAGATCTTACCCAGCGGCTAGAAAGAAACAGTATGAATAGTATTATACTGAAGGTAGGACAACTAAGTTCAAAGTTAATTTAATGGTTTAAAATATGTACTTTCGATCATCAGCCTACCCAGGCAATGAAACAATGAAGTACTGGAAATCAGAAGTGTGAATATGCCTACTTTCTTGTTACTGTTTAAGTTGCTTCTTCAAATAAATATTAGTCCACTTAAACGATGTTGGATTACACCCTTAAACATTAGGTTTTTTAAAAGAGAGAAAACCCAGTAGATAAAGCAACCTAAAAAATTTGGCCAAGAGGGACCTTCAGAAAAACACCTTCCATGATCAACAAACTTAAATACAAAAATACTTACATACTAATGCACACACTTTTTATACTGAACATTTCACTTCAAGGGAACCTCTTTCTTACTAGAATTTAGTTTCAAAAGCTATTATTGTTTGAACTATTAACAGATTTTATTAACTTGGCTTCACACTGATTATATTTTAAATTAAAAGGAAGGTCAGTGTTGGCCGTAATATTGATGTTTTATTGATAGCGTAATCGAGTTTCGATCACATAGTGATCATCTTCAGTGCTGTACAAATTAAACTCAGACACTGGTATCAAGTTATCAAATCTGAGTTTTGGGCATGTGTGTGTGTGTGTTTGTCCTTAGGATAATTTAGGTTAAGTAGTGTGTAAGCTTAGGGACTGATGACCTTAGCAGTTAAGTCCCATAAGATTTCACACGCATTTGAACATTTTTTTGTGCTTCGTCTGAGTTTAGCTGTGGTTATTCCTTCGCGTTTCCACCTCGCAGTGACATCAGCAACCAGTTGACTTGTGCACTTCTCCTGCTCGACACACTGCCCTATTACGGCTTCGTTACAAACAACAAAATGATCGGCGACTCCTTTTATACTGCCAAGTACTCACCTCGTGACATCTAGTGGTCAATTGCGCATAAAACAGGGGTGTCCGGGTGCTTTCGATGAGGGACTAGTTCCTTCTCTAGATTGTCACACAGATGACAAAATGGTGGATATCGAACAGACGACAGAGAAACAGAGAAACAATTAAAATCGCTCAGAAGAGGAAATGCTGCTGGACCTGACGGGATACCAGTTCGATTTTACACAGAGTACGTGAAGGAACTTGCCCCCCCCCCCCATCTTGCAGCGGTGTACCGTAGGTCTCTAGAAGAGTGTAGCGTTCCAAAGGATTGGAAAAGGGCACAGGTCATCCCCGTTTTCAAGAAGGGACGTCGAACAGATGTGCAGAACTATAGACCTATATCTCTAACTTATATCTGTTGTAGAATTTTGGAACACGTATAATGTTCGGGTATAATGACTTTTCTGGAGACTAGAAATCTACTCTGTAGGAATCAACAGGGGTTTCGAAAAAGACGATCGTGTGAAATCCAACTCGCGCTGTTCGTCCACGAGACTCAGAGGGCGATAGACACAGGTTCCCAGGTAGATGCCGTGTTTCTTGACTTCCGCAAGGCGTTCGATACAGTTCCCCACAGTCGTTCAATGAATAAAGTAAGAGCATATGGACTATCGGACCAATTGTGTGATTGGATTGAAGGGTTCCTAGATAGCAGAACGCAGTATGTCATTCTCAATGGAAAGAAGTCTTCGGTGTGCCGCAGGGGAGTGTCGCAGGACTGCTGCTATTCACAATATACATAAATGACCTTTTGGATGACATCGGTAGTTCACTGAGGCTTTTTGCGGATGATGCTGTGGTATATCGAGAGGTTGTAACAATGGAAAATTGTACTGAAATGCAGGAGGACCTGCAGCGAATTGACGCATGGTGCAGGGAATGGTAATTGAATCTCAATATAGACAAGTGTGATGTGCTGCGAATACATAGAAAGAAAAACCTCATATCATTTAGCTACAATATAGCAGGTCAGCAACTGGAAGCAGTTAACTCCATAAATTACGTGGGAGATCGCAATAGGAGTGATTTAAAATTTAATGATCATATAAAGTTGATCGTCGGTAAAGCAGATGCCAGACTGAGATTCATTGGAAGAATCCTAAGGAAATGCAATCCGAAAACAAAGGAAGTAGGTTACAGTACGCTTGTTCGCCCAGTGCTTGAATACTGCTCAGCAGTGTGGGATCCATACCAGATAGGTTTGATAGAAGAGATAGAGAAGATCCAACGGAGAGCAGCGCGCTTTGTTACAGGATCATTTAGTAATCGCGAAAGCGTTACGGAGATGATAGATAAACTCCAGTGGACGACTCTGCAGGAGAGACGCTCAGTAGCTCGGTACGGGCTTTTGTTGAAGTTTCGAGAACATACCTTCACCGAGGAGTCAAGCAGTATATTTCTCCCTCCTACGTACATTTCGCGAAGACACCATGAGGATAAAATTAGAGCCCACACAGAGGCATACCGACAATCCTTCTTTCCACGAATAATACGAGACTGGAAGGGAGAACAGATAGAGTTACTCAAGGTATCCTCCCCCACACACCGTCAGGTGGCTTGCGGAGTATGGATGTAGATGTTGATGTAGATATATGGTGCGCTAGATATTTAACTTGCGGAGTCCATGACTGGGAGCTGTGAGGTGTTATTAACATTTTAAAATAATTTTGAACATATATTTTTGTGATATCAACCACAATTTTTGTTCCTGTTTTGGTAACAGATGATTCTCTCCCTCCCTCTCCACCACCTCTCTCTCTCTCTCTCTCTCTCTCTCTCTGTCTCTCTGGGTGTGTGTGTTTTTGTGTGTGTGTGTGTGTGTGTGTTTGTGTGTGTGTGTTTGTGTGTGTATGTGTGTGTGTTTGTCTGTGTTCATTTGTCCCTCTCTCACATACAAACACATGCGCACATACTCATACACACACGTATGCAAGGAAACACCGTAGCGTTTACGTCAAAAGTAAGGTGTTATGTTTATGTCTAACAAATAAAAATTATATCAAGTGTTGTGCTGACTGCGTATCTGATTACGTTGTAATATCCACGCCCTTATTTTATTCAAAATACACTCCTGGAAATGGAAAAAAGAACACATTGACACCGGTGTGTCAGACCCACCATACTTGCTCCGGACACTGCGAGAGGGCTGTACAAGCAATGATCACACGCACGGCACAGCGGACACACCAGGAACCGCGGTGTTGGCCGTCGAATGGCGCTAGCTGCGCAGCATTTGTGCACCGCCGCCGTCAGTGACAGCCAGTTTGCCGTGGCATACGGAGCTCCATCGCAGTCTTTAACACTGGTAGCATGCCGCGACAGCGTGGACGTGAACCGTATGTGCAGTTGACGGACTTTGAGCGAGGGCGTATAGTGGGCATGCGGGAGGCCGGGTGGACGTACCGCCGAATTGCTCAACACGTGGGGCGTGAGGTTTCCACAGTACATCGATGTTGTCGCCAGTGGTCGGCGGAAGGTGCACGTGCCCGTCGACCTGGGACCGGACCGCAGCGACGCACGGATGCACGCCAAGACCGTAGGATCCTACGCAGTGCCGTAGGGGACCGCACCGCCACTTCCCAGCAAATTAGGGACACTGTTGCTCCTGGGGTATCGGCGAGGACCATTCGCAACCGTCTCCATGAAGCTGGGCTACGGTCCCGCACACCGTTAGGCCGTCTTCCGGTCACGCCCCAACATCGTGCAGCCCGCCTCCAGTGGTGTCGCGACAGGCGTCAATGGAGGGACGAATGGAGACGTGTCGTCTTCAGCGATGAGAGTCGCTTCTGCCTTGGTGCCAATGATGGTCGTATGCGTGTTTGGCGCCGTGCAGGTGAGCGCCACAATCAGGACTGCATACGACCGAGGCACACAGGGCCAACACCCGGCATCATGGTGTGGGGAGCGATCTACTACACTGGCCGTATACCACTGGTGATCGTCGAGGGGACACTGAATAGTGCACGGTACATCCAAACCGTCATCGAACCCATCGTTCTACCATTCCTAGACCGGCAAGGGAACTTGCTGTTCCAACAGGACAATGCACGTCCGCATGTATCCCGTGCCACCCAACGTGCTCTAGAAGGTGTAAGTCAACTACCCTGGCCAGCAAGATCTCCGGATCTGCCCCCCATTGAGCATGTTTGGGACTGGATGAAGCGTCGTCTCACGCGGTCTGCACGTCCAGCACGAACGCTGGTCCAACTGAGGCGCCAGGTGGAAATGGCATGGCAAGCCGTTCCACAGGACTACATCCAGCATCTCTACGATCGTCTCCATGGGAGAATAGCAGCCTGCATTTCTGCGAAAGGTGGATATACACTGTACTAGTGCCGACATTGTGCATGCTCTGTTGCCTGTGTCTATGTGCCTGTGGTTCTGTCAGTGTGATCATGTGATGTATCTGACCCCAGGAATGTGTCAATAAAGTTTCCCCTTCCTGCGGCAATGAATTCACGGTGTTCTTATTTCAATTTCCAGGAGTGTAATATTCACGACATCGTTGTATGTGGAATGTGACTGAACTTTGATCCTGTTCTCGTAATGCTAATAAAAATAACTTCATCGTTTGTAAAATAATAAGTAATTATTGTCAACGCCATAATTGAATATTTTGTGAAAAATTATATCTCAGGCAATACACATGTGAAAAGATAATGAAGAACTCAGCCTTTTGTTACCTATGATTTTGTAGAAAAGTCCTTCTTCTGGTTCGAACTGTTACATGATGTCACTGGTATCTCATAACACAGAAGTCTGTAAAAAACTGTATTACGTTGCTAACCGATATTTGAAAATAGAGTTTATGTGTTATTGAAATGAATCTTAATATTTTGGAGTTTTATTTCATTGTAATTCTCGTCCGCAATACATGTTAAGTTTTCTGCTCAGCTACCAAAGAGCGCACCCATAAGCGCTATTGATCTACAGCGCAGTTTATTGATAAATTGTGAATGTTAACATGTCACTGTAACATTGAGAAATGTTTTCAAATGTTAATGCATATAGTGAAGGTGAGAAAAGATTTAATTTATGTTATTTATTAAGAATAAAACACAGCCCGAAGCAGAATCGATAAGTCACTGTCTTATGTCAGCCGCCATCTTAATGAAATATCATAAGTATCTTTACTTTACGTCTATGGTCACAATATTTTTTGTTTAACAGATTACCGGTTTCGGTCTTGAATGACCATCATCAGATCTGTTTCATAAAAACAAAGTCCAAATGTACTGCCGCCATAGTGGCATCGTCAAATGTTAAATGCGGAATCAGCACCAGCATCGTCAAATACATATAAATCACGTCACATGCTCGAGTCATGTTGTAAGTAACAGTTTTACTGACAACATGACTCGTGCATGTCCCTTCGATAAACGATCTGAAAGTAGAAAAGAGTTTTTTAAACAACAGCACTGAAATTATTAAAAATCATTACACTTGTTTAGTTCAGATTACTTATCATACATTTAGCTTGTTTGCTGGTTATAAATTATTACTTCTGTGAATGAACTTAGTGACATTTACACTGCTTGACAGACAACATTGCTACACGTTCCTAGGAGGATATTTCTTTAACAAAATGACGTTCATTAGCTGGGAAAAGCAGTGATTAAACAAAACCTCATGTTACATTAATAATAAGTAACGAATTTTATTGTAATCTTGCTGAACTTGTACAACACAACGCACGTACAACTACACCATACCTCACGTGTATTGTATAATTACCTGATCATGTTTTAAGCCATATATCTACTAGCAAGAGAGCAGTACCAGAAGACCCAAATTAATTAAAACCTGTGCACGATAATGACAAATTAGAAATAGGAAACATGCACATCTACTCGATCTTAGTACGGCCCTATAAATCTGAATAAGTACAAAATTGGTCCCTGTGTGAAATAATTTTCTTACCTCGTATTCGTGTCGCCTTGGATAATCTGTTGTTCTGCTGTCAGCACTACTAAAGTAACTACGGTTGCAAAAGCGAAATTGCAAGATACTCGTATTTGACTGAGACACATTTAGATTTAGTTTAAATAATAACGGCTAATAAGTTATGGAAGAAATAAGATTTGAGGTAAAATTAACTAAGAAAATGCTACAAATATTATTACGAAATTTTGATGAAGAATCTTTCTACATATTGTTACTTAGATCTACAATAATGTAATCAGTATTAACGTATTTATATGCTTTTGCTGTAGAGCGAATTTCAATGAGACTAGTTTTGTACGTAACCCCAAGTTTTTTATTGTATTGGTATAACTTTTCAGTAAAAAAATGTTTGTAAATTTTAAATGATATTTTGAAAGTTGTAGTGCAGTTGAGGACCACAGTCAGTTACTCTGTAAATTTGGATAATTACTCTCATGATTAGAATAACTTTATAGGTAGACAATTTTATGTACTATTTCCTTCAGTAACACTTTTCTATTGCATATTAAGAATAACATGCCATAACACTCCGGCCAAATTCTTCTCAGGGTGGCCATAGAGTTGTGAAATAGGTACATATAACGAAAATTGTGAATTTTAACATGTTATCCGAGAGCTTAAGAGATGTATCGATTACAAAGATGTACGTGTGGAAGAATCTGGGAGGCAGCTACCGCTGATGCAGACTATGTGTAACAAAGAGCTTACGTTAGGTCGGGCACTAGTGGGCAGTTGTTGCTCAAGGGGAACAGCAGTAGGACGCCAGAGCCCGGCATTGTCTGTTACGATGCTCCGGAGTGGGCAGTCACTTAGTATTAAATATTCAGTGTCATAATTTCAGTGTTGTGTATTAATGGTTCATGGAGACAATAAAATTTGAAGTAAACTTAATTAAGAAAATTCTACAAATATTATTAATATAAAAGTTTGATGAACAACCTTTCTACATAATGTTACATCGCTCTACAGTAAGGTAATCATTATTCATGTATTTATGTGCTTCCGTTATAGAACGAATTTGAATGAGACCAGGCTTGTATGAAACCTCAAGCTTTTTATTTTTATTTTTTGCAAATATCATTTATTTGCGTAAATGTAGTTTGTATGATATGCCTTAACAATTCAAGTCAGTTCCACAATGTTGTTGTTGTGGTCTTCAGTCCTGAGACTGGTTTGATGCAGCTCTCCACGCCACTCTATCCCGTGCAAGCCTCTTCATCTCCCAGTACCTACCGCAACCTACATCCTTCTGAATCTGCTTAGTGTATTCATCTCTTGGTCTCCCTCTACGATTTTTACCCTCCACGTTGCCCTCCAATGCTAAATTTGTGATCCCTTGATCCCTCAAAACATGTCCTACCAAACGATCCCTTCTTCTAGTCAATTTGTGCCACAAACTTCTCTTCTCCCCAATCCTATTCAATACCTCCTCATTAGTTACGTGATCTACCCACCTTATCTTCAGCATTCTTCTGTAGCAACACATTTCGAAAGCTTCTATTCTCTTCTTGTCCAAACTGGTTATCGTCCATGTTTCACTTCCATACATGGCTACACTCCATACAAATACTTTCAGAAACGACTTCCTGACACTTAAATCTATACTCGATGTTAACAAATTTCTCTTCTTCAGAAACGATTTCCTTGCCATTGCCAGTCTACATTTTATATCCTCTCTACTTCGACCATTATCAGTTATTTTACTCCCTAAATAGCGAAACTCCTTTACTACTTTAAGTGTCTCATTTCCTAATCTAATCCCCTCAGCATCACCCGATTTAATTTGACTACATTCCATTATCCTCGTTTTGCTTTTGTTGATGTTCATCTTATATCCTCCTTTCAAGGCACTGTCCATTCCGTTCAACTGCTCTTCCAAGTCCTTTGCCGTCTCTGACAGAATTACAATGTCATCGGCGAACCTCAAAGTTTTTACTTCTTCTCCATGAATTTTAATACCTACTCCGAATTTTTCTTTTGTTTCCTTTACTGCTTGCTCCATATACAGATTGAATAACATCGGGGAGAGGCTACAACCCTGTCTTACTCCTTTCCCAACCACTGCTTCCCTTTCATGCCCCTCGACTCTTATAACTGCCATCTGGTTTCTGTACAAATTGTAAATAGTCTTTCGCTCCCTGTATTTTACCCCTGCCACCTTCAGAATTTGAAAGAGAGTATTCCAGTTAACGTTGTCAAAAGCTTTCTCTAAGTCTACAAATGCTAGAAACGTAGGTTTGCCTTTTCTTAATCTTTCTTCTAAGATAAGTCGTAAGGTTAGTATTGCCTCACGTGTTCCAACATTTCTACGGAATCCAAACTGATCTTCCCCGAGGTCCGCTTCTACCAGTTTTACCATTCGTCTGTAAAGAATTCGCGTTAGTACTTTGCAGCTGTGACTTATTAAACTGATAGTTCGGTAATTTTCACATCTGTCAACACCTGATTCCTTTGGGATTGGAATTATTATATTCTTCTTGAAGTCTGTGGGCATTTCGCCTGTCTCATACATCTTGCTCACCAGATGGTAGAGTTTTGTCATGACTGGCTCTCCCAAGGCCATCAGTAGTTCTAATGGAATGTTGTCTACTCCCGGGGCCTTGTTTCGACTCAGGTCTTTCAGTGCTCTGTCAAACTCTTCACGCAGTATCTTATCTCCCATTTCATCTTCATCTACATACTCTTCCATTTCCATAATATTGTCCTCGAGTACATCGCCAATGTATAAACCCTCTATATACTCCTTCCACCTTTCTGCCTTCCCTTCTTTGCTTAGAACTGGTTTGCCATCTGAGCTCTTGATCTTCATACAAGTGGTTCCCTTCTCTCCAAAGGTCTCTTTAATTTTCCTGTAGGCAGTATCTATCTTACCCCTAGTGAGATAAGCCGCTACATCCTTACATTTGTCCTCTAGCCATCCCTGCTTAGCCATTTTGCACTTCCTATCGATCTCATTTTTGAGACGTTTGTATTCCTTTTTGCCTGCTTCACTTACTGCATTTTTATATTTTCTCCTTTCGTCAATTAAATTCAATATTTCTTCTGTTACCCAAGGATTTCTATTAGCCCTCGCCTTTTTACCACTTGATCCTCTGCTGCCTTCACTACTTCATCCCTCAAAGCTACCCATTCTTCTTCTACTGTATTTCTTTCCCCCATTCCTGTCAATTGTTCCCTTATGCTCTCCCTGAAACTCTCTACAACCTCTGGTTCTCTCAGTTTATCCAAGTCCCATCTCCTTAAATTCCCGCCTTTTTGCAGTTTCTTCAGTTTCAATCTGCAGTTCATAACCAATAGATTGTGGTCAGAATCCACATCTGCCCCTGGAAATGTCTTACAAATTAAAACCTAGTTCCTAAATCTCTGATACTAAAATGTAAACTTTCACGGCCGGAAATATCATGTCCATAATAATTATCCGGTCTGTTATGCCGTGGTCGGTTGATGAATTCTGAGGTGATTCCCAACGTTTCGTCTCCGACTGCGGCAGACATCTTCAAGGGGGTCCGTAACTTGATGGAAGGTCCAACACACAGTCAGTAGCGACCCAGTGTGTGTGTTGGACCTTCCATCAAGCTACGGACCCCCTTGAAGATGTCTCCCGCAGTCGGAGACGAAACGTTGGGAATCACCTCAGAATTCATCAACCGAACACGGCATAACAGCCCGGATAATTATAATGGTCCTAAATCTCTGTCTTACCATTATGTAATCTATCTGATACATTTTAGTGTCTCCAGGATTCTTCCAGGTATACAACCTTCTTTCATGATTCTTGAACCAAGTGTTAGCTATGATTAAGTGCAAAATTCTACAAGGCAGCTTCCTCTTTCATTTCTTCCCCCCAATCCATATTCACCTACTATGTTTCCTTCTCTCCCTTTTCCCACTGACGAATTCCAGTCACCCATAACTATTAAATTTTCGTCTCCCTTCACTACCTGAATAATTTCTTTTATCTCGTCATACATTTCATCAATTCCTTCATCATCTGCAGAGCTAGTTGGCATATAAACTTGTACTACTGTAGTAGGCATGGGCTTTGTGTCTATCTTGGCCACAATAATGCGTTCACTATGCTGTTTGTAGTAGCTAACCCGCACTCTTATTTTTTTATTCATTATTAAACCTACTTCTGCATTACCCCTATTTGATTTTGTATTTATAACCCTGTAATCACCTGACCAAAAGTCTTGTTCCTCCTGCCACCGAACTTCACTAATTCCCACTATATCTAACTTTAACCCATCCATTTCCCTTTTTAAATTTTCTAACCTACCTGCCCGATTAAGGGATCTGACATTCCACGCTCCGATCCGTAGAATGCCAATTTTCTTTCTCCTGATAACGACGTCCTTTTGAGTAGTCCCCGCCCGGAGATCCGAATGGGGGACTATTTTACCTCCGGAATATTTCACCCAAGAGGACGCCATCATCATTTAATCATACAGTAAGGCTGCATGTCCTCGGGAAAAATTACGGCTGTACTTTCCCCTTGCTTTCAGCCGTTCGCAGTACCAGCACAGCAAGGCCGTTTTGGTTAATGTTACAAGGCCAGATCAGTCAATTATCCAGACTGTTGCCCCTGCAACTACTGAAAAGGCTGCTGCCCCTCTTCAGGAACCACATGTTTGTCTGGCCTCTCAACAGATACCCCTCCGTTGTGGTTGCACCTACGGTACGGCCATCTGTATCGCAGTTCCACAATATAGTAAGATTTTCAAGCAAGATATTACAGTCATTCTCCACAGTCATGTTCCGACTCCCAGTTAAAAGTCGGTTTTATTTAAACAAGTTCTAAATTTGTGTCAGTCAAATATCTCGCATTCTGGCTTTTGCAACTGCAGTTAATTTAGTAGTGCTGGCGGCAGAACAAAGGGTTATCCAAGGCGACACCAATACGAGGTAAGACATTTATTTCACACAGTTTATGGATTTTCGCGCAGGGCCTACTTTTGTACTTATTCAGATTTACTGGGCCGTAGTAAGACCGAGTAGATCTGAATGTACTTCATTCACCGTTATCATGCACAGGTTTTAAGTAGTTTTAGTTTACTGGTATTGCTGTCTTGGAATTAGACACATTGTCAAAACAGGTTCAGGTAAATATATAGATACGCGTAACCCGATACGCACTCATCACACCACTTGATATAACTGTTCTTTGATAGACATAAACATAACCCCTTACTTTCGACATAAACGTTACAACATGCACGCAAGAGCGTAAATGGCTGTAGAAAGTTTTCTGTAAGACATATGACACTCTCGAAAGGGCAAGTAAATTTTAGGTCATATAATGTTTCATGTAGCAAAATAACGACTATACGGTGTCCATAGACAAGAAGCTAAGTTATTTCGCTTCGGTAGTGCATATATTACATGCATAACCAATAAAGAAGTTAAGTAAGAGCTGTCATCCCAACCGTTTACGCTAAACTAGACGAAGGTCTCTTAGTAATGGTCGTGTGCCACAAGCGGTGCGTGATGTAAAATGGCGTTATTTCTTGTGCACGTACGTCTTGCACAGTATATCATCGCAGAATGGGAGGAAGTAAAAAGGAATGCGGGTACGCAGTCTCGCGTGCTGAGCAAAGGTCCCGGTATCAGCGCTCCGAGCAGTTAAACCGCAATTACGCTGTCGCCGTGATGAATTTTATTCAACATTAACACCCCTCTGCAAGAATTATCAGCGC
Organism: Schistocerca serialis cubense; assembly: GCF_023864345.2. Classification (NCBI taxonomy): domain Eukaryota; kingdom Metazoa; phylum Arthropoda; class Insecta; order Orthoptera; family Acrididae; genus Schistocerca; species Schistocerca serialis. The sequence continues at coordinate 583,128,786 of NC_064643.1, forward strand.
ATTAACACGGTCGTTCCGAATTTAAGCTTGTCTTCACTAATGTTAAGCTTCTAATGGCACTTGCATGTTGATAATTGTGCTAAGCTGCAAAAGAAACATGGGCTGAACGCCACGTAGCACTGCCTCCTGTGGCCTGATTTATTCGTGGATCTACGTACGGCCCAAACCCAAACCCCCCCCCCCGCTCACAACCTTTTCATCACTAGTAGCTGATGCAGCTGGATTTAGGTTATAACTCCATTCTTCACTTCACTGCTGCTACAGTTCAGCAAACACTGACAGACAAAAAATCTCAACATCAAGAAATAGTTACAATAGAATAACGAAATTTCACGAATACATTTGTCTAATTAACATATTTATAGCATTATCATCGGCGCGTAGTAAGCCATTGCAAATATGAAATGCTGGTACGTTAATAGTCCGTGAGACTACCATATCGTCGAATGCAAGCATTGTGAAGTACAGGAAAGGATGACAGCCTGCAGGGTGAAGATCCATGCCTATTGCACCTGGTCGGCCAATACAGGGACGATTACTGCTTGTTGCTTATAACGCTCGAATTGTCTTCTGATGATGTCCCAGATCAGATACATCTGTTGATCGAACAGAACAAGGCAACATGTCGGCACTCTGTGCAGCACGTTGGACTACGACAGCGTTATGTGGGCGAGTGTTATCACCGAGCGAGGTGGCGCAGTGGTTAGCACACTGGACTCGCATCCGGGAGGACGACGGTTCAATCCCGTCTCCGGCCCTCCTGATTTAGGTTTTCCGTGATTTCCCTAAATCGCTTCAGGCAAATGCCGGGATGGTTCCTCTGAAAGGGCACGGCCGATTTCCTTCCCCATCCTTCCCTCACCCGCGCTTGTGCTCCATCTCTAATGACCTCGTTGTCGACGGGACGTTAAACACTAATCTCCTCCACCTCCTCCTCCGAGCGCTATCCTGTAAGAAAACACCCACTGGAATGCCCTTCATGAATGGCAGCACAGCATGTCGAATCACCATTCAGGTGCTGGGACAACCACACATCGCAGACCATAACTCCAGGTGTAGGTCCTGTGTGTCTAGCACGCTGACAGGTTGGCTGAAGGCTCTAACCTGACCCCCTCACCAACACAAAGCCATCACCGGCACCGCGGCACAACTACCTTTCATCAGAAAATACGACACACCTCCCTCCTGCCCTCCAATGAGCTTTCGACGTACACCACTGAAGCCGGAAATGGCGATGTTTTGGGGCCAATGTTATGCACGATACAGGGCATCTGGCTTGCACCTGTACTTGAAGTAACCCGTTCGTAATAGTTTGTTGTGTCAGTGTGGAGCCAACTGCTGCTCGAACTGCTGCTGCAGATACAGTACGATGCGTCAGAGCCATACGCCGAACAGGGTAGCGTTCCCTGTCAGTAACGCCACATGCCTGTCCGCAATCTGGTCTTCTTGCGACAGTACATTCCCGTTACCACCGCTGCTAAGTCTTTGCGCAACGTCACAGAAGGAACATCAAGATTCGCGTAACTCTATTAGATGACATCAAACTCAGCAAGGTGATGATAATGGAGACCTTGTCGCCTTAAAGGCATACTTGACTGACATCAACTAACCATGTCCAGTCTGTTTGATAACTAACGCTAACGATAGTTAGAGCGAGTATCTAAGCAAACCTGATAGTGGCACTGCTAGCACCACTCTCATACGACTGGGGCAAAATTGGGACAGGCATCATCTTTCACATATAGAAACCCGCGTACCAACTTTAGTTTACGTCGGACAACTAGTTCTTTGTGTTGTGATCTGTTTTCCGAGAGTGTACTACGAGGGTGAGTCAAATGAAAACCTTAAATATTTTTTAAAATATTATTTGTTGTGCAGAAGTGGTACAGAGCTGTATCACTTTTCAACACAATCTCCTCCACGCTCAATGCAAGTCCTCCAGCGCTTACAAAGTGCATAAATTGCTTTAGAAAAAAATTCTTTTGGTAATCCGCGCAGCCACTCATGCACCGCGTGGCGTACCTCTTCATCAGAACGGAACTTCTTTCATCCCATTGCGTCTTTGAGTGGTCCAAACATATGGAAGTCACTTGGGGCAAGGTCTGGTGAGTATGGTCGATGTGGAAGACACTCACAATGCTGGTCTGTGATTGTTGCAACTGCTGTACGGGCAGTGTGGGGCCTATCATTGTCATGTTGCAAAAGGACACCTCCTGACAGCAATCCACGTCGCTTTGATTTGATTGCAGGCCGCAGATGTATTTTCAGGAGGTCTGTGTATGATGCACTCGTGACAGTGGTCCCTCTAGGCATGTAATGCTCCAAAATGATGCCTTTTTCGACCCAAAAGAGAGTTAGCATAACCTTCCCTGCTGATGGTTCTGTTCGAAACTTCTTTGGTTTTGGTGATGATGAATGACGTCATTCCTTGCTCGCTCTCTTCGATTCCGGTTGGTGGAGGTGAACCCAGGTTTCGCCTCCAGTAACGATTCTTGCAAGGAAGCCGTCACCTTCTCGTTCAAAGCGCCGAAGAAGCTCTTCTCAAGCATCAACTCGTCGTTGTCTCATTTCAGGACTCAGCTGCCGTGGAACCCATCTTGCAGACACTTTGTGAAACTGGAGCACTTCATGCACAATGTGGTGTGCTGACCGATGGCTAATGTGTAAACATGTTGCAATGTCATTCAGTGTCACTCGGCGGTATTCCTTCGCTATGGCTTCAACTGCTGAAATGTTCTGTGGAGTCAGAACTCGTTGTGCCTGACCAGGACGAGGACCACCTTCCACTGAATTCACACCATTTGCGAACTTCCTACTCCATTCGTAGACTTTCTGCTGTGACAAACATGCATCACCGTACTAAACCTTCATTCGTCGATGAATTTCAATAGGTTTCACACCTTCACAACGCAACAACCGAATACCAGAACGCCGTTCTTCCCCGGTGCAAGTCGCAAGTGGGGCGGCCATCTTTATACTGATACTGCGGTGGTATGTGTTCATCTGCACTATGCTGTCACCTACAGGCCATTCTGCACGCTGTTTGTAGCACGCTTACCAACTCACAGGGTAACGGCGCGGAATTTCGATATTTTATTACAAATTTAAGGTTTTCATTTCACTCATTCTCGTACATTATACACTCCTGGAAATTGAAATAAGAACACCGTGAATTCATTGTCCCAGGAAGGGAAAACTTTATTGACACATTCCTGGGGTCAGATACATCACATGATCACACTGACAGAACCACAGGCACATAGACACAGGCAACAGAGCATGCACAATGTCGGCACTAGTACAGTGCATATCCACCTTTCGCAGCAATGCAGGCTGCTATTCTCCCATGGAGACGATCGTAGAGATGCTGGATGTAGTCCTGTGGAACGGCTTGCCATGCCATTTCCACCTGGCGCCTCAGTTGGACCAGCGTTCGTGCTGGACGTGCAGACCGCGTGAGACGACGCTTCATCCAGTCCCAAACATGCTCAATGGGGGACAGATCCGGAGATCTTGCTGGCCAGGGTAGTTGACTTACACCTTCTAGAGCACGTTGGGTGGCACGGGATACATGCGGACGTGCATTGTCCTGTTGGAACAGCAAGTTCCCTTGCCAGTCTAGGAATGGTAGAACGATGGGTTCGATGACGGTTTGGATGTACCGTGCACTATTCAGTGTCCCCTCGACGATCACCAGTGTTGTACGGCCAGTGTAGGAGATCGCTCCCCACACCATGATGCCGGGTGTTGGCTCTGTGTGCCTCGGTCGTATGCAGTCCTGATTGTGGCGCTCACCTGCACGGCGCCAAACACGCATACGACCATCATTGGCACCAAGGCAGAAGCGACTCTCATCGCTGAAGACGGCACGTCTCCATTCGTCCCTCCATTCACGCCTGTCGCGACACCACTGGAGGCAGGCTGCACGATGTTGGGGCGTGAGCGGAAGACGGCCTAACGGTGTGCGGGACCGTAGCCCAGCTTCAAAGAGACGGTTGCGAATGGTCCTCGCCGATACCCCAGGAGCAACAGTGTCCCTAATTTGCTGGGAAGTGGCGGTGCGGTCCCCTACGGCACTGCGTAGGATCCTACGGTCTTGGCGTGCATCCGTGCGTCGCTGCGGTCCGGTCCCAGGTCGACGGGCACGTGCACCTTCCGCCGACCACTGGCGACAACATCGATGTACTGTGGAGACCTCACGCCCCACGTGTTGAGCAATTCGGCGGTACGTCCACCCGGCCTCCCGCATGCCCACTATACGCCCTCGCTCAAAGTCCGTCAACTGCACATACGGTTCACGTCCACGCTGTCGCGGCATGCTACCAGTGTTAAAGACTGCGATGGAGCTCCGTATGCCACGGCAAACTGGCTGACACTGACGGCGGCGGTGCACAAATGCTGCGCAGCTAGCGCCATTCGACGGCCAACACCGCGGTTCCTGGTGTGTCCGCTGTGCCGTGCGTGTGATCATTGCTTGTACAGCCCTCTCGCAGTGTCCGGAGCAAGTATGGTGGGTCTGACACACCGGTGTCAATGTGTTCTTTTTTCCATTTCCAGGAGTGTACATATGCAGAGATTTATTGTTCCTTTTTTAGTACAGAAATCGTAGGTAAATGTTATCAGTTGTTCGAATAGGAGAAGATTTAATATAAATGTTTCAGCTGCAGCTCGAAACGATGTGGTCAGCAGACTGGACTGGCATTCGAGAGGACTGTGGTTCAAATCACCGCACCCTCCTGAAGATTTAGTTTTTCCGTGATTTCCATAAATCCTACAGACACGTTCCGGGATGGTTCCTTTGAAAGCGCTCGGTCGATTGCATTCCCAATCCTTGAAACGTCTGAGCTTGTGCTTCGTCTCTAATGATGTCGCTATCACCTTCTCTTTCAAAACTTCTTAACAAAGAGCAATACAATAAATAACTGTTAAAATACTGAAAGAACTAAATTCTACGATCAAGTCCTGAAGCAAACGCCATATCGAGCGGCAGCCGTCTCATCCTCCGCTACTTGGCGTCATGTGGATGCGTTAGAGGGTTATTAGGTCCGCACATCGTTCTACCGGCCGTTGGCGACTTTCGGGCCTTGCAGTAGCTGTTTCTCATTCAAGTAGCTCCCTAGCTCCCCAAATTACATCACGAGGCAGAGTGGACCCCGCTTTCCTTTTCACCCAACGGCGGAAAATCCCTAGCAGTACGTCCGCAGTTCGTGGTCCAGCGGCTAGCCTTGCTGCCTCAGGATCACGGGCTCCCGGGTTCAATTACCTGCCGGGTTGGAGATTTTCTCTGCCCAGGGATTAGGTGTTTGTGTTGACCTCATTATTTCATAGTCCTCATCATCTTTCGTAACAGTGGGTAGGTTGGACTGTGTAAAAATTGGACTGTGTAAAAATTGGGACTTTGTACTGGCGCTGATGATCGCACAGTTGAGCGCTTTACAAACCAAACATCGTCATCATCCACGGCGGTACCGGGCTCAGCGTCCTGTGGGATCAAAATTTATCACACATAAATACAACTGCTTAGACTGAACTAAACCAATCAAAAGAGAACCTGTAAATATCTATGAATACCATGCACCCAGACTGACCCCTTGCCTTACGTTTAATCGCAAAAGATAAGAAATACATCAAATACAGTTGACCTTACAGTTATTCAGTTTCGTATGCCCCATGTAAATGCAGAAATGTCACGAATTCCGTAATTCCTATTCCACTCCTCGTTACTACAACATATACTGCGGCCAACTGTCTGCTAATACTGACCAAATGGACGCTGAAGATTCCACCACAGCATCACTCCACCAGATGAACCCATCATCTCCACTCAAAACACAAGAACAAGAGACCTCTTCCTCTTTCTGCCGAGTACCGCCACTGGCCATCGCAACGGGGAAGGCGAGGACTCTTGCAGCACAGGCGCAACGATGTGTGGTGGGGAATTTGAGCAGTGGCGCGGTGGGTGACGTTGATTACGGCACAATATCGTTACTCATCGTATTCGACAGGTGCGAGCAAGAGAGACCCTGCTGTCAATATCATACCACACCCTGTGACGGAAGGTCAGACTGCGTGAATTAATTACTAGCTGACAGTATCGGCACCTGATTTAGGCTTTCACTAGAGTTTGTCCCTGAACCGGAGTCAAGAATACACGTTCTGTGGAAACACCTAGATTCTTTTTGATAATGTAGAAGTGGCCTTAATTTTCGAGAAATCGTTTTTCTATGAAAGTATTAAAAACAAGTTAACCTTTCAGGATAGGGTTATATATTTTTCTTTACGCTCCACTAGTTCACTTAGACGGTGCTCTCGGAGTAAAAACATATGTAATATGTTCCAGTGGTATGATGTAGCTCTCGACGCTACTCTGTCTTATACAAGCCTCTTCCTTTCCGAATTAGTACTTCAACCTACATCCTTCTGAATCTGCTTATTGTATTCCTCTCCTGGTCTCTCTCTACAATTTTTACTTCTCCCCCGCCCGCATCTCGTGGTCGTGCGGTAGCGTTCTCGCTTCCCACGCCCGGGTTCCCGGGTTCGATTCCCGGCGGGGTCAGGGATTTTCTCTGCCTCGTGATGGCTGGGTGTTGTGTGCTGTCCTTAGGTTAGTAAGGTTTAAGTAGTTCTAAGTTCTAGGGGACTGATGACCATAGATGTTAAGTCCCATAGTGATCAGAGCCATTTTGAACCATTTTTTTACTTCTCCCCCCTCACTTTTTTTCCAATAGTTAACTGATGATACCTTGACATCTCATAATTTATCCTGCCAGGCGATCCTTTCCTTTAGTCAGACTGGCCCACAAATTTCTGTTCTCCGTAATTCTATTCAGCTCTCCCCATCTAATATTCAGGGTTCTTCCGTAGCACGACATTTCAAAAGTCACTACTCTCTGCTTATCTGAACTACGTATCGTTCACATTTCATTTCCGTTCAAGTCTATGCTCTAGACACATATCTTCAGAATAGAATCCCTATCAACCCAATTTGTTTGAGATTAAAAAATTTCTCTTCGTCGGAAACACTTTTTCTTGCCGTCAGTGGTCTGTATTTTACATACTCCCTACGTCGGCTACCATTAGATGGCAAAGCTCGTCTGCTACTGTTGGCGTCTTATAGTTCAAATGGCGCTAAGCACTATGGGACTTAACATCTGATGTCGTCAGTCCCCTAGACTTAGAACTACGTAAACCTAACTAACTTAAGGACATCACACACATCCATGCCCGAGGGAGGATTCGGACCTTCGACAGTAGCAGCCGCGTGGTTCCCGACTGAAGCGCCTAGAACCGCTCGGCCACAGCGGCCGACGTTGGCGTCTTATTTCCCGATCTAATTCCCTCAGCATCATCTGATTTAATTCGAATTCATCCCATTACAATTGTTTTGCTTTAGTTGATGTTCATCTTATAGAATCCTTTCAAGTCACTGCCCATTGCTGCTTCTTCCAAGCCCTCAGCTTTCGTCTTGAGAATTACGATGTCATCGCCTAACCTAAAAGTTTTTATATATTCTCCCTCCGAAATTTTCTTTGAGTTCCTTTACTGCTTGCTTAATGTGCAGGTTGAATAACATCGGGAATAGGACACAACTCTTTCTCAAATTCACTGCTGCTGTCTGGAATCTATGTAAGTTGTATGTAACCTCTAAGTGTGCTTTGTGCTTGCTACCTTCTGAATTTGAAAGAATCTAAATATGCTGTAAATGTAGGTTTGCCATTCTGTAACCCACCTTCTAGGTCGTTGGGTCATTCTTATCTCGGATGTTACTACTATTTTCCGAAAGCGAAATGTAACGCTAGAGATCGACTTCAACCAATTTTCCATTCTTCTATGAATAATTCATGTCAGTATTTTCCGACCTTGACTTATTAAACTGAGAGATACCTGTCAGCTCCCGCTTTTTTCTAAATTGGTTTTATTGCGTTGTATTTGAAGTCTCTAGTATTTCTCCCGTGTTATCATTTTGTACATCAGGTGGAATAGCTTTTGTCATGGTTAGCTCCCAAACGGATATCAGTAGTTCCGAGGGAATGTCGTCTCCTACATTTAGTTCTGTGTCCAATTCTTCCCGCAGTCTCATATCTCGCATCTCATGGTCATTTGTTTCCTCTTCCCTCTCTCTAACAATGTCCTCCAAGTCCAGTTCCCTTGTGTCACCCCACTATATATTACTTTCATCTTTAAGCGTTCCTTTCTTTGCTCTGTACTGGTTTAACATTTGAGCTGTTGTTATTCACACAGATGTTTCTCTTTGCTCCTAAGATCTTTTTAATTTTCATGTGGGCGGTATCTATCTTTCCCCTAGTTACACATAACTTTATCGACATGCGTTTGTACTCTAGCCATTCTTGCTTATCCAAGTGATCTATATCAGGACTTTTCTTTTTATATATTTGATTTACTGCTGCCTTCCCTACTTCATCGCTCAAAACTACTCAGTCTTTTTCCACTGGAGTAGTTTCCTCTTTATCAGTCAATTTTTGCCTAAAACTCTCAACAATCATTGGTTCTTTCAACTTATGCATGTCCCAGCTCCTTAATTTCTTGTCTTCTTTCCTATTTATTCTGTTTTAATGTACAGTTCATAACCAAAAAATTGTGGTCGGAACATAAAACCGCTGCTAGATTTGTCTTACAGTTTGAAATAGCGATCTGAAGTCTCTGACGTATCGTTAAACAATCAATTTGAAACCTTCCAGTGTCTTCAGGTCACTTTCACGTATATAACGTTCTTTCAGGAGTCTTAAACAAAATGTTAGCTATGATCAAATTATGCTCTGTGCAAAACTGTAGTAGGTGGGTTTCCCCTTGGTCCTTTTCCTCCAGTTCATATACTCTTACTATTTTTCCCTTTTTGCTTCTCTTACTATAAAGTTACAGACACTCATAACAATTAAGTTTTGCTCTCCCTTACCTATCTGAATATTTTCTTTCATATCATCATACATTTCTCCAATCTCTTCATCATCTACGAAGCATACAAACTTGTACTACTGTGGTGGGTGTTGGCTTGCTCTCTTTCTGTTCTACGATTGTGCGATCCTATATTTTTCATAGAAGCTTACCGGAATTCCTGTTTTCTTATTGATTAGATCTACTCCTGAATTACCACTATTGGGTTCTGTTTGTGTAACATTGTACTCAGCTGACCAGAACTCCTGTTAACCCTGCACCAGAACTTCACTAATTCCCACCATTTGTCACTTCAGTTTATTCATTTCTGCTTTTCAGTTCTCTAACCTAATGGGATCTAACGTATAGGATGCTAGTTTTGTTTCTCCTGATGATGACCTTCTCTTGAGTCCGCGCCTGAAAATCGGAAAGGGCGACTATTAGTAGCAATGTATGTAACACTAATACGGATGGTAATGGGCGTGGCAAAGAGCATCAGATTGTTCCCATAAACGTGTGTTACTTCATAGATCTTCCAGGATGTCGACGGTGTTCCAGAAAGATAGTTTCTGGTCGCTCTGGTCCTACGGGCTCAGGACTCATATTTGGGGGGAGGGGGAAATCAGGGGGTTAAAACTCCCCCTGGTGATTTAGATATAGTTTTTTACCCGTCGATAACCTAAATCGACTGAAGCAACCCTTAAAAAAAGAAGAAAACTAAATTAGAAAAGAAAACCTCTATTTCCTATCTGGGCAACTGAGACGTCACACCACCTATTTCATTTCCACCTTTCTTTATAATTATCTGCTCGTAAACTCGTTAAAATGCATCTCTGTAACCTATGCTAATTCCAGAATAGTACCAAAAACTTGTTTCTCCAAGTGAGAGTATTTTTAGCGAAATACATTTCACTGAAATAATTTTGAAAAGATGTTATTACACTGAACCTCGTTCATATACGTATTAAAGCTGTGCAGCAAATCTCTCAACAGAGTCTTAATATATTTGTGGCACATATGTACATAAGACTGTATGGAAAGACTCATTGTGTCAACACATTCCGTAGATTGACAGATTTTTACATGCAATTACTTGTAAATTACTTATGCCTCTAAATTCCATTGCAAGTGATATACCATATAAAATGGGAACAGAATCGTCTGTATCGTGACTAACATCACTTTATTTCGCAACAATGGAGATAAAATTTAGTGATGCTACTCTGAACAAGACTATTTTAATATTTATAACTGTAAATCTGATAGTGTATTGGCCTACCGTTTCTATAACCTAAGGGTGTGTACTGCCCCATTTCTCTGTAACCTTGTAATAGCATCACAAACATATGTACCATACTTCCCTTGTGGCATGTGTTTATCAAGTGATCTCCTGCATTACGACCTATACCATCAGAATTTCGATGATCCGAAACAACTCCAAAGATCGAAAACAAGTAAAAGAAACGTGTCCTCACGGAAATAATTGGTGGTGAGAGAGTGGTGAGCTGCAGTTAATGGCGAGAAGTGAACTCCTGATGTTAAGTAGCTTCACCACTCACTGACTCACCACACTGAACAATGCTATACTGCCAACAATAGTGCACTCAAGAGTAGTAGGGAGCTGGTCATGAGTGCAGAGTGCATGTTGTCAGATGTATTCAAGATGGCGGCGATGACGTCATCCAAGATGGTGTCCTGTAGACTTTACAACACTGCATGACGGTATCCAAGACGGCAGCCGTGACGTCAGCTAATGACGCGAGTACCGTTATCCAAGATGGCGGCTTTTAGTGGGAAAGTGTCATGCCCCCTACCATGCCCACTTGGCAGGAAGTCTGAATTTTGGCTGGAAATTGAATTATATGCTACTACAGGTCACCTGGCTGTCCCGCGCTCCCCCTTTCCGACTTTTTACATGATGGCGTTTCATCCTCTTAGAAAATAGGTGGGAAAATTTGAATTTTGAAGGGAATTTTTCTCTAAGTTACTCCTGCTGCAGAGGGGAGCTAGTATGGTGTTGCCCCTACTGCAGACTGCCCATGATGTCATTCTATTCGAATATAATTTGTTTAAACTTGTTTTGATTTGTGTAAGTTTGTTTAAATTTGTTGAAATGTGTTGATATTTACTGTCCACATACAGACTTAGAGTCTTAGTGTGGTGTTATCACCACAAGACGCTGAGATATCAGTGCTTGTTGAACTGTTGGTGTAGAAGGAGCATGTAGTCAATTAGCGAGGTGGTGGTGCCAAATGGGGATAGTTTTAATAGCTGTATTACATGCACACATTCAGCCGAGGAGTGCATCCACAGCTCACTGCATGAAGAATGGAAGCAAACAGTAATGTTTGAACGTGTGAGGAGGAAGAATATAGTCCTGCAAATAAATGCTCTGCATCAAGATGTATTAAAGATGCATTACACAACACAGGAAAACATCTATCTCTGCTGGAACTGTCTGTCATTTCTAAAACCTACTTACAAGCTCCCACCACACAAGAGACAACTGCTTCCAATCCACCACACCAAAGAACTGAGCTAGTTCGTGAGTTCACAGTTAGAGGGCGCCATCATAGGTCACGTGATCGTACAGTTCAGTCAGCAGGAGCACAGCAGCATGATGATGTCACGTGTTTTCCTCAGCTGCAAGTGTGTCCCAGCCTCCTCATCCTCCTGGCGGTCTGGAGGGGAAAAATGGCGAGAAAAGGACTCAGCGTGTTCTGTGCCGCTGAAGAGAGGAAGAAGTGTACTTTATTTATTTTCTGAACTATTTAGGGACAGATTTCACGTAGTTTATTTACTATGCTGATACAAAACACTCACCTTGACGTGCTTGGGAGGTACGAAAAGGTGTTCAACATATTGTCAACTACCTAGTTTCAACTACTTTTCAAGGTCATCCGTTTACCCACTTTCCACAAGCGAAATACTTCCCAAGGATCATTGTATACTGAAAATGTCTGAGGAATTTTGGTAGGTTAGTGAATAAAACAAGCAAATATTCTAGTACCAAATGTTTATTAACCTTTGCATTTATATTTACACGCAGAAAACAACTCTTTCCTTACTTTTGTTAGGTGTAGATTCAAAAATGCTCAATTTCATTTTTAACTTATAACTTAAATCCACATCTGAATCATCTATTTCCTTCTACGGCCTGTAATTTGACAAATACAGAGAAGGTATGTTTTCGAACTGCAGTATATATCTAATTTTTTCCTCTTTAATGGCTGTAACAATTATTTCTGTTCCTTCTGGCAGTTCTTCTACACGAGAACATTTGAAGATTTTAATGTTTTTCTTATTTCCTGCATGACACTGTTGTTATAACATTCGACAGCCTCCTGGTTATAGGCTGCCAGTTTTTCTGCTGCGGAATTCCGGTATAGAACTTTAAGTTTACAACTTTTGCAAACGAACTGCCATTAAAGGTTGTTATTCCGTTAGTTTTCATCTCTGCAAACGGTCCTTCTGTTGCTAATTGTATGACATCACGTTCACCACATTTCGATGTAATGTATCCCTCTTTTTTAAGCAGGTCTAAGGAGGAATGGAGGTCGATAAACAGATTTTTCGAGTGTCCTTTAGCATAGTAAACATGCTCCAATCCGCCATTTTCGGCCACAAATCGAACACTTACCACTGTTCTTTACAGTAAATGGTATTATAATGTATTCCCCAGTCGTAGCCAGATTTCTCCATTGTGTTGAAGCCAGTATATAAACCTGGCCTACACATTCGCAATAGCCTCTTTCTTTTCCATTTGCTGCTTATATTCCTCCTTTATGGCAGTTATCCATTTCCAGTTTCCTCTTACGTGCACATAACACATTAACTGTACTTAAAGGTGTAATTTCTTTAATGGGAAATGGATTAAGTCTGTGTGTTACATTTACTCTTTATCTTAGGAGTTTTGGAATGACGTTGTTCGTGTCAACCAGTCCCAGTTCTGAAATATCTACATCGGCCGTTATTTGGGAGAACAGTGTTCTAGACTGAGAAAAAAAAAGTTTCTCCTGCTTTAATATAACACTTTTGTATAACTCTTATATTGTCTTTATTGGAGTCAGAGTTAAAAATCTCCACGTAGTTCATAGGTAGATAATTAAAACTGTATGCAGGCAGAACATAGCTGATAAGCTTATCTCTGTCTGGAGAATCTGGAAGTGTTACTTCCACACCTGCCATTTTCGGGTATTCTTATCACCGCAGTACACAAACTACAGAACGTTATTATACACAACACAACAGTTATTCTGTACATGATACGTTAATTCACGCCACATGGGAGAAAGTGGCACACAGTAAAGTGTAACACATTGTAAATACTCTTTATTGGTGTCTAATACAGGTAAAACACTCAAGCACAGGGTCGAATACAACATTCATTCTGTAGTTTTCTATTGCTGCCTCCAATCTGGTAATTCCGTGCTATTTAGCCAAGGATGACCTAAAAGTTTCTCGTAGTCGCATGTCTGGACACTTTATAAAGTCCATAATGTGGTTACCAATCTCGTTATCCACTCCTGGTTCTCACATACACTCCTGGAAATTGAAATAAGAACACCGTGAATTCATTGTCCCAGGAAGGGGAAACTTTATTGACACATTCCTGGGGTCAGATACATCACATGATCACACTGACAGAACCACAGGCACATAGACACAGGCAACAGAGCATGCACAATGTCGGCACTAGTACAGTGTATATCCACCTTTCGCAGCAATGCAGGCTGCTATTCTCCCATGGAGACGATCGTAGAGATGCTGGATGTAGTCCTGTGGAACGGCTTGCCATGCCATTTCCACCTGGCGCCTCAGTTGGACCAGCGTTCGTGCTGGACGTGCAGACCGCGTGAGACGACGCTTCATCCAGTCCCAAACATGCTCAATGGGGGACAGATCCGAAGATCTTACTGGCCACGGTAGTTGACTTACACCTTCTAGAGCACGTTGGGTGGCACGGGATACATGCGGACGTGCATTGTCCTGTTGGAACAGCAAGTTCACTTGCCGGTCTAGGAATGGTAGAACGATGGGTTCGATGACGGTTTGGATGTACCGTGCACTATTCAGTGTCCCCTCGACGATCATCAGTGGTGTACGGCCAGTGTAGGAGATCGCTCCCCACACCATGATGCCGGGTGTTGGCCCTGTGTGCCTCGGTCGTATGCAGTCCTGATTGTGGCGCTCACCTGCACGGCGCCAAACACGCATACGACCCACATTGGCACCAAGGCAGAAGCGACTCTCATCGCTGAAGACGACACGTCTCCATTCGTCCCTCCATTCACGCCTGTCGCGACACCACTGGAGGCGGGCTGCACGATGTTGGGGCGTGAGCGGAAGACGGCCTAACGGTGTGCGGGACCGTAGCCCAGCTTCATGGAGACGGTTGCGAATGGTCCTCGCCGATACCCCAGGAGCAACAGTGTCCCTAATTTGCTGGGAAGTGGCGGTGCGGTCCCCTACGGCACTGCGTAGGATCCTACGGTCTTGGCGTGCATCCGTGCGTCGCTGCGGTCCGGTCCCAGGTCGACGGGCACGTGCACCTTCCGCCGACCACTGGCGACAACATCGATGTACTGTGGAGACCTCACGCCTCACGTGTTGAGCAATTCGGCGGTACGTCCACCCGGCCTCCCGCATGCTCACTATACGCCCTCGCTCAAAGTCCGTCAACTGCACATACGGGTCACGTCCACGCTGTCGCGGCATGCTACCAGTGTTAAAGACTGCGATGGAGCTCCGTATGCCACGGCAAACTGGCTGACACTGACGGCGGCGGTGCACAAATGCTGCGCAGCTAGCGCCATTCGACGGCCAACACCGCGGTTCCTGGTGTGTCCGCTGTGCCGTGCGTGTGATCATTGCTTGTACAGCCCTCTCGCAGTGTCCGGAGCAAGTATGGTGGGTCTGACACACCGGTGTCAATGTGTTCTTTTTTCCATTTCCAGGAGTGTATAAATTTGTTGTATTTCTTTAAGATGGAGCTTATCCACGTTAGACAACCTATTCCAACTGACTTATTGTTGTCCACAATCACGTTGCTGTTTCCCTTCTATGCAGAAGTCCTGGGTTGTTATTAATTAGCCGCACATATAAATTTTGTTAAAAATTGCGGCGAAGTCTTGCTTTATGTCCAAATCCAAAAGGTAATAGTTGTCTACACGCAGCTGGGAGCAGTCCTCGATACATGCACATACACATACATACAGAACACAGAGCAAACTCACTGCAAATGTAGAACGTGCGGGTGGTGGCGACTGCGTGCAAACGAGTACAGTGGTATACTACGCCTCCCGATCAGAAAAATAATGGATTTGCGCTAGGCGTTGGCAGCTGTACCATATTTATAAGCAGTTTTAGAACACGGAAGTAGAGGTTATGTCGTGATCGCATGGGTAGAAGTGACATAAAAAAATCGATAGAAATGCGAAAAATGATGGAAAATACGTATAAATTGAGCCAAAATACGATGAAATACGCGGAAATTGAGGAAGTAATTAAGTGTCTTCTGATTGGCGCAGAGAAATTTTTGTACATGGGGACAAGTACGCGACGGCAAGAGGAATCCGAGAAAACGTCGACGTGGAAGAAAAGGGGGCCAGGGAAATAGTCACTTTTTTCCGTCGAGGCAGCATTCTAGTGTATCTATACCCAAAATGCGACAAGGGAATGGAGTACATCGCGTAAATTCATTCGTTTAGAGGAATGCACCGAAACAGGATGGTCATGTTTCATCACACATATGATGTAGATCCTCTGATGATGGAGTGGTTTGCTGTTAACAGTCGCAAGTAAACAGTGCTCTAAGTCAAATACAGAACACGTGGTTGTATACGAGTCGAACGCAGGCTATGGAAATGGAATGAGCGTTTGTCGTCATTGGCCGGGAGGCTCTTCACGGGGCAGGTCCGGCAGCCTTGGTGCAGGTCTTTTTTCATTCGACGCCACATTGGGTGACCTGCGCGCCGGGCGGGGATGAAATGATGATGAAGACAACACAACCTGTCCCTGAGTGGAGAAAATCCCCGACCCAGCCGGGAATCGACCCCGGGCCCGTAGGACGGCAATCCGTCACGCTGACCACATTTTTTTTTTTTTGTTATCTCATTTTGTTCGTCATTGTTCGTTGCATCTGTTCGTGGCGGACGTTCCCTGACGCCCGTTGAAGTTCTTTGTTGATCGATTCACTCAGTTTTTTTTATTACAGAGGGCAACTAACCCTCTGACCGAACACGCTGAGCTACCGTGCCGGCTACACTCAGCTATAGGGGTGGACAACGCAGGCTACGTCACGCAGCTAATGCATCCAGACAGAACAGCGGAAGAAATGGTCAAATGACCTCCGCCAACATCTGCCTCCCTCTCTAGAATGTATCATCGGTCTGCCATTACATCGTATCTCGTTACAGCACCATCTCAAATGATCACCCCGACCACTCTCTGTTATCCTTTAACGCAGATGCATGTAAGTTTAGAGGCAGATGGTTCTCTGTTTTCCTGAAAAGCGTCAGATACAGTAGTAAACTCGCGTGTATCACTGTTACCACAATAGAGATACACTAGAATGCTGCCTCGACGGAAAAAAGTGACTATTTCCCTGGCCCCCTTTTCTTCCACGTCGACGTTTTCTCGGATTCCTCTTGCCGTCGCGTACTTGTCCCCATGTACAAAAATTTCTCTGCGCCAATCAGAAGACACTTAATTACTTCCTCAATTTCCGCGTATTTCATCGTATTTTGGCTCAATTTATACGTATTTTCCATCATTTTTCGCATTTCTATCGATTTTTTTATGTCACTTCTACCCATGCGATCACGACATAACCTCTACTTCCGTGTTCTAAAACTGCTTATAAATATGGTACAGCTGCCAACGCCTAGCGCAAATCCATTATTTTTCTGATCGGGACGCGTAGTATACCATTTTGTCGCATTTTGGGTATAAACTGGATACTTCAGTTTCATACATAAGATGATTCTAAGTTAACGATAGGTGTTTATTAGACAATGCAATCCCCATCTATACATCTGCTTGACAGATGTCCTGTTTACATAGTGGAAGCTTGACATGTAATTGCACATGTCAGACGCCGCTGTTACGCGTATATCTGTTTCCTTGTAACAGGTATTCTCCGTGACTAACGATCATTTTATGTAGGACTGATGCGAACATAGTACAATTTGTGATTCGTGATCGGATGTGAACAGTGGACGCTATACATCCCTGGAAAGCTAAATTGTGCACGTATCACACAGAATCGATATTTTAAGGAAGCGGTTTTTTCATTTTACGGTTTTTGACCACAGTTTGTCGTAGAGAAACCTGCAGGAAGGATGTATGTCATGCACAGGAAATATATTTCTTACAATGTAGTGATAACAGCGCTGCATTTGATATACAGGACATGAAATCCTGTCTGCGGCCTGCGATCATTTTTATGTTAATAATTGACAACCAATGCTGTACAATCAAAATAACGTCATGAGACGTTCAACTGACTCTGATATTAGAACGTGTTCTAATAAAAGAGTCAATTGAACATCTGATGACTTTATTGCGATTGCACAGCACTGGTGGCCAATTATAAGCGCTGCATTTCACATGACTGATAGGTCAGAAACTGAAGCGATCTAACATTATAGCCCGCTTTAAGTGCATAACTGTGTAGCCTCAGGAGTGTGTGGGTTTATGTTCCCTCTTACCAATACCCTCCTCGTACTGATCCTAGAAATTAGAACAATATTTTAAAATTGACTGCATAGTTGATTTACATAAAATGCTTCGAACTCCATCCATCTGGGGATCTATATGCATCCGTTTCTTGTTCTTCTTAACCGCCTGCTATTACATCACAGCACTTTCAAAACTACTACTATACACCGATTAGTGGTGCTAACCTCCTCGACACGGGCGCTTCGGGAGAAATCTTGTGCACTTGGATGGGGGAGGACTCGGTAAGCTCCATTGATTCACGAGAAGCGGAACATAGCAGTCTGACTCAGGTCAGCTGCAGATTAAATCGGTAGCGGTACTGCAGGGTGGAATGGTCAAAGACAGTGCTAGGGAGTCTTTCAGTCTCTAATTTAATCCTAAGACTGCGAGAATACTCTGTGACTCCCATCCGCATAGAGGTAGATCGTAAATTATGCACTATACTCGAGGTGCTAGAAATATGTAGGGTACTGCCTGGGATACTTTGATTATGTATATGTCCGAGAATTAACAATGAATGGACATACTGCACAGTGATCTGTCAACATTCGCAATGACACTCACAAAGTTGGGAAGGGACGGTTTAATGATTATACGGAAATTGGGAAACATGCTGTCGCATCATTGGTCGGTGTCGAAATTACTATAAAACTGCTAAAATTGTTCGCACTAACAGCTGTGATGCTTATTATTACAGTACATTGACGGTGTCTTTTCCAGCCCATCCATCCACTGGTATCCTATTGGTTACCACATAATGACTGACTGACATCGCTTGTTTGAGATGGAGAAAGAGTTTTGGTGGAAGGGCAACACTTTCTGGGGATGGCTAGCATCGAAACACTGATCGCATACATGCTTGCAATATGAGGAATCAGTCGAAATGGAACGCAGTGCTATCAGCTACTCCGTCAGTGTGAGACACGAGTCTAAATGCAGAGGTCGTCAATCACCATCTGACAGCTGTTTGGAGACTCTGCACAACACCACCAAACTCTTCCAGTTTCCTTGTGTTGTAACTTTTATTTAAAATCTTTCAGCGTGAGTGGTGTGTTATGGCAGCAGCAATACCAACATGATTTATACCGTGTGACGTCTAGTTTTCTGTGAGAAACAATGGATCAGAACGTGTTAATGTCAGTTTAGAATATGACACAGACCTCGAAGTCGTGGCAAGAAAAAACAAAATGTATGACAGTGTACAATGCGTGTTACAGCAGAAAAAGCAATGTTTGAATGCAGAGTCTCGCGGCGATTATATGTGACTATCAAAGACGCTTTCGACCTAATTTCCCAGTACTTTGTAAGTGACGTGGTCGAGCTATTTAGGGACACCCTTACGTCCTCCTATTTCGTGTACAGTGGCCAGTATTACGGCCAGACAGACGGCGTAGCAATGGGTAGCCCGTTCGCTCTAGCTGTTGCAAACCTCTTCATTGAGAATTTTGAGGATATTGCAATAGATACTGCACCATCGTTATCAGGAGAAAGAAAACTGGTGTTCTACGGATCAGAGCGTGGAATCTCAAATCCCTTAATCGGGCAGGTAGGTTAGAACATTTAAAAAGGGAAATGTATTGGTTAAAGTTAGATATAGTGGGAATTAGTGAAGTTCGGCGGCAGGAGGAACAAGACTTTTGGTCAGGCGAATACAGGATTATAAATACAAAATCAAATGGGGGTAATGCAGGAGTAGCTTTAATAATGAATAGGAATATAGGAGTGCGGATAAGCTACTACAAACAGCATAGTGAACGCATTATTGTGGCCAAGATAGACACAAAGCCCACACCTACTACAGTAATACAACTTTATATGCCAACTAGCTCTGTAGATGACGAAGACATTGAAGAAATATATGATGAAATCAAAGAAATTATTCAGATAGTGAAGGGAGACGAAAATTTAATAGTGATGGGTGACTGGAATTTGGTAGTAGGAAAAGGGAGAGAAGGAAACGTAGTAGGTGAATATGGATTGGGGCTAAGAAATGAAAGAGGAAGCCGCCTGGTAGAATTTTGCGCTGAGCACAACTTAATAATGGCTTACAATTGGTTCAAGAATCATAAAATATGGCTCTATACATGGAAGAAGCCTGGAGATACTGACAGGTTTCAGATAGATTATATAATGGTAAGACGGAGATTTAGGAATCAAGTTTTAAATTGTAAGACATTTCCAGGGACAGATGTGGACTCTGACCACAATCTATTGGTTATGAACTGTAACTGCAAAAAGGTGGGAATTTAAGGAGATGGAACCTGGATAAACTGACTAAACCAGAGGTTATACAGAGTTTCAGGGAGAGCATAAAGGAACAATTGACAGGAGTGGGGGAAAGAAATACAGTAGAAGAAGAATGGGTAGCTTTGGGGGATGAAGTTGTGAAGGCAGCAGAGGATCAAGTAGGTAAAAAAGACAAGGGCTAGTAGAACTCCATGGGTAACAGAAGAAATACTGAATTTAGTTGATGAAAGGAGAAAATATAAAAATACAGTAAATGAAGCAAGCAAAAATGAATACAAACGTCTCAAAAATGAGATTGAGAGGAAGTGCAAAATGGCTAAGCAGTGATGGCTAGAGGACAAATGTAAGGATGTAGAGGCTTATCTCACTAAGGGTAAGATACACACTGCCTAATGGAAAATTAAAGAGACCTTTGGAGAAAAAAGAACCACTTCTATAAATATCAAGAGCTCAGATGGAAACCCAGTACTAAGCAAAGAAGGGAAAGATGGAAGGTGGAAGGAGTATACAGAGGGTGTCTACAAGGGCGATGTTCTTGACGACAATATTGTGGAAATGGAAGAAGAATTAGATGAAGATGAAATGGGAGATATGATACTGCGCGAAGGGTTTAACAGAGCACTGAAAGACCTGAGTCGAAACAAGGCCCCGGGAGTAGACAACACTCCATTAGAATTACTAACGGCCTTTGGAGAGCCAGTCCTGACGAAACTCTACTATCTGGTCAGCAAGATGTATGAGACAGGTGAAATGCCCTCAGACTTCAAGGAGAATGTAATAATTCCAATCCCAAAGAAAGCAGGTGTTGACAGATGTGAAAATTACCGAACTATCAGTTGAATAAGCCACAGCTGCAAAATACTAACGCGAATTCTTTATAGACGAATGGAAAAACTGGTAGAAGCCGACCTCGGGGAAGATCAGTTTGGATTCTGTAGAAATATTGGAACACGTGAGGCAATACTGACCCTACGACTTATTTTAGAAGCTAGGTTATGGAAAGGCAAACCTACTTTTCTAGCATTTGTAGACATAGAGAAAGCTTTTGACAATGTTGACTGGAATACTCTCTTTCAAATTCTAAAGGTGGCAGGGGAGCGAAAGGCAATTTACAAGTTGCACAGAAACCAGATGGCAGTTATAAGAGTCAAGGGACATGAAAGGGAAGCAGTGGTTGGGAAGGGAGTGAGACAGGGTTGTAGCCTGTCGCCGATGTTATTCAATCTTTATATTGAGCAAGCAGTGAAGGGAACAAAAGAATAATTCGGAGTAGGTATTAAAATCCATGGAGAAGTAATAAAATCTTTGAGGTTTACTGATGACATCGCAATTCTGTCAGAGACAGCAAAGGACTTGGGAGAGCAGTTGAACGGAATGGGTAGTGTCTTGAATGGCGGATATTAGATGAACATCAACAGATGCAAAACGAGGATAATGGAATGTAGTCGAAACAAGTCGGGTGATGCTGAGGGAATGAGATCAGAAAATGAGACACTTAAAGTAGTGAAGGAGTTTTGCTATTTGGGGAGCAAAACAACTGATGATGGTCGACGTAGAGCGGATATAAAATGTAGACTGGCAATGGCAAGGAAAGCGTTTCTGAAGAAGAGAAATTTGTTAACGTCGAATATATATTTAAGTGTCAGGAAGTCATTTCTGAAAGTATTTGTGTGGAGTGTGACCATGTATGGGAGTGAAACGTGGACCATAAATAGTTTTGACAAGAAGAGAATAGAAACTTTCGAAATGTGGTGCTACAGAAGAATGCTGAAGATTAGATCACATAACTAATGGGGAGGTATTGAATAGGATTGGGGAGAAGAGAACGTTGTGGCACAACTTGACTAGAAGAAGGGATCGGTTGGTAGGACATGTTCTGAGGCATCAAGGGATCACCAATTTAGTATTGGAGGGCAGCGTGGAGGGTAAAAATCGTAGAGGGAGACCAAGAGATGAATACACTAAGCAGATTCAAAAGGATGTAGGTTGCAGTAGGTACTGGGAGATGAATAAGCTTGCACAGGATAGAGTAGCATGGAGATCTGCATCAAACCAGTCTCAGGACTGAAGACCACAACAAACAACTGCACCATTGAAGCCGAAGTGTTTCTTTCGATACATTGACGACACGTTAGTCATTTGGCCACACGGACGCGAGAAACTAGACGAGTTTTTGGAACACCTCAATGGCATCAACGGTAATATCCAGTTCACCATGGAGGTGGAAAAAGATAATGCATTTCACTTCCTCGACGTCCTTGTCCACCGTAAACGAAATGGGTGCCTTGACCACAGCGTCTACAGACAACCCACCCACACAGACCTGTACTTGCATGCCACCAGCCACCATCGTCCAGCACAGAAGCGCACAGTATTACAAACATTGTTGCATCGTGCAAGAGTAATATCAGACGACGATAACCTGCCCCATGATCTGAGCCACCTTGGCAAGGTTTTCAGGAATAACGGCTACAGCGCCCATCAAGTGAATGAAGTGATTTCTGGGAAATACGAGAATAAGACCACCGACGAAGAGCAGGAAAAGGAACTTGCTTTGCTGCCATTCTGTGGCTCTGTGTCGGGCAAGATAAGCCTCCTGTTGAAAAGACACAAGATCAAATCATTCAGGCCTCCAACGAAAATCCGTCAATTACTGAGACCAGTTAAAGACGCAGTAGGTCTCAGAACACCTGGAGTCTACGAAATACTTTGTGAGTGTGGCCAGAAGTACATCGGACAAACAGTGCTCACTGTGGAACAACGCAGGAAAAACATGAGAGGTATCATCGCCTACGCTATCCAGAGAAATCTGCGTTAGCTGAGCTTGCGTTAGAAAACGGTCACCACATAAAATTTGACGATACCTCTGTCATGGCTCGTACTAACGGCTTCTGGGGCAGGTTAATAAAGGAAGCTATTGAAATAAAAATTACCACAAACACCCTGAATAGAGACGGTGGCTTGCAGCTCAGCGCTGCGTGGGATCCAGCGATCGCACGGCTGAAGAGGGCACATCGACCGCCGACTCAAAACATGCCCATATTTGGGAATGTCACGGGCACCAGTGACGTCACAGCTGGTAGCTAGCGTATATAAGGGCGCACCAACAGCCCACTGGCAGTCATACCACTTGACAATGACTAAGGAGTACTTGGCCGAAAGCTCGTGTAGTTTTAAGCAATTGACGCGGTTGGAAATCCAAGAATATTTTATTCCGAAAAAGCAATGTTTCAAACTACGACACAGGATCAAAGGGAGTGTCCTTTGCGAATTATTGTATAGTTTGTGGGATATGGTCATCCTCATCAGTATAAGCTGTGCAATGGATCAGTACCTGTATATTTAATAGGATCGTTACATGTGCTCGATGCTTGCTCACAGATAGTTCGTAATTTTTCTCTGCTGGATGGTAGAGAATAACGTTGATAGAATGCCTGGGTGATAGAGGCGAATGGATTTTGAGGGACGCGAATCTGCTTCATTGTTGAGACTTCCTAATTTTCCCCATAAGAAACACCACCATAAAACTTCATACTGTAGTCGTGTTGATGGAGCAGGCTTCATTTGGCGCTTGCTTCACACATTATACATGGGTGGTGGAGCTATGACAACATGTTGTCCCTTCCACCGAGTGGTCAAAATATCCTCCTATAGCATTAACTCAGCACACACTGTTTCTAAACAGGTTGCAGACTGTGGTGGATATTGCTCTCTCCGACTTCTGGGTAAATCTGATCTCTCTTTCAACTGCAGTGTGTATTACAATACGTCGCTCCATATCAATGTCGTCTTTCTAGTCCCAAGTGTCCATTGGGTATGCTGTTGATTATCACATAATGATTGACTGACACCATTCTGTGGAGATGGAGGGAACCTTGATGGAACACTGGATATCTGTTACTTGTTGCTGTGGAACATGGGATTAAATTTAGAGGTCATCACCTAATGCAGTTGTCTGGAAGCGTTCCTCATTCCTACAGACTTGTCCTATTCACATATACTTTGATGCTATACACATTTTTTTATTTTTATTTTTTTTCACCAACAAGATAAAAATACCTCTTTTATTTGGGTTACCTGATGCATATTGTGAACAGCACCTTCCAGCGATGTTCAACACTGGAACAGAAATCATGTACATGACTGCAAAATGAAGGTACAATGCTTTTCGAAATAGAGCACCGAGGCATTCGCTACCATTTTGATGGAAACGTGAGATTAACTGTACAGGTGATCTCCTTCGAATAGTTGTTGGAAGCAACTCTTCCAGTTTCCATATGTTGCTATGTCTTCCACATTTTTGTCAATGAGAAACATCGCGTCTGTGTTTTATTTCTACCAGGCTGTGCTGTGGTAGCTGTACAGTTTAAGCCATGCGGTCTTCAGTTTTCTGTGAGAGTCAGAGAATCAAAGTATGTTAATGTTTGTTTTGCAGCAGCTGTCATGGTAGAAAAAACAAAGTGTATGACAGCGTACACTGATTGAATGTGTTACAACCGAAAAAATAATATATTAAACGGCTTATGAAGGAGCAATACAGGAACCTTCTCATGTGATACATATTCTGTTGGATACGGTCATCCTACAGTACAGGTGATGAAACTCTACACCGGTCTGTCGAAGCGAATTCGATGATGAACTACATGCTCCAAGGAACCAATACCTGTATACTTAATAGGATCACCACATATGTTTGGGTGATAGACAAGAATGCCCCCTCGGAGCCAAAAAGCGACTCATGTCGAGATATGAGAGTGCCACAAATACGATTTACAAGTGGTTGTAATAATTGGAAGATGTCCCTACAAGATCCAAGGCAAGTAAGTGGCCGTATGGATAGACCTGATTCGAAATCGCTGACAGCATTTGCACCAGAAAGCGTAACACTGTCAGTGGCTCGTGTGTGTACCTGTAGACTCAAATGCGCTCATTCTGGATGGTGACGGTAACGTAGCCACAAAGATCGTGTTTTTAATAGCATAGTCCTTACGGCCCCCCCCCACCCCCTACCCCATGAACCATGGACCTTCCCGTTGGTGGGGAGGCTTGCGTGCCTCAACGATACAGATAGCAGTACCGTAGGTGCAACCACAACGGAGGGGTATCTGTTGAGAGGCCAGACAAACGTGTGGTTCCTGAAGAGGGGCAGCAGCATTTTCAGTAGTTGCAGGGGCAACAGTCTGGATGATTGGCTGATCTGGCCTTGTAACTTTAACCCAAAATGGCCTTGATGTTCTGGTACTGCGAACGGCTGAAAGCAAGGGGAAACTACAGCCATAATTTTTCCCGAGGGCATGCAGCTTTACTGTATGATTCAATGATGATGGCGTCGTCTTGGGTAAAATATTCCGGAGGTAATTCCCCCATTCGAATCTCCGGGTGTGGACTACTCAGGAGGACGTTGTTATCAGGAGAATGAAAGCTGGCGTTTTACGGATCGGAGCGTGGAATGTCAGATCCCTTAATCGGGCAGGTAGATTAGAAAATTTAAAAAGGGAAATGGATAGGTTAAAGTTAGATATAGTGGGAATTAGTGAAGTTCGGCGGCAGGAGGAACAAGACTTTTGGCCAGGTGAACACAGGGTTATAAATACCAAACAAAACGGGGGTAATGCAGGACTAGCTTTAATAATGAATAAAAATAGGAGTGCGGGTAAGCTACTACAAACATCATACTGAACGCATTATTGTGGCCAAGATAGACACGAAGCCCACGCCTACTACACTAGTGTAAGTTTATATGCCAACTAGCTCTGCAGATGACGAAGAAATTGAAGAAATGTATAATGAGATAAAAGAAATTATTCAGGTAGTGAAGGGAGACGAAAATTTAATAGTCATGGGTGACTGGAATGCAAGAGTAGGAATAGGGAGAGAAGGAAACATAGTAGGTGAATATGGATTGGGGCTAAGAAATGAAAGAGGAAGCCGCCTGGTAGAATTTTGCGCAGAGCATAACTTAATCATATCTAACACTTGGTTTAAGAATCATGAAAGAAGGTTGTGTACATGGAAGAATCCTGGAGATTCTGAAAGGTATCGGATACATTATATAATGGTAAGGCAGAGGTTTAGAAACGAGGTTTTAAATTGTAAGACATTTCCAGGGGCAGATGTGGACTCTGACCACAATCTATTGGTTATGAACTGTAGACTAAAACTGAAGAAACTGCAAAAAGGTGGGAAATTAAGGAGGTGGGACCTGGATAAACTGAAAGAACCAGAGGTTGTACAGAGTTTCAGGGAGAGCATAAGGGAACAATTGACAGGAATGGGGGAAAGAAATACAGTAGAAGAAGAATGGGTAGCTTTGAAGGATGAAGTAGTGAAGGCGGCAGAGGACCAAATAGGTAAAAAGACGAGGGTTAGTAGAAATCCTGGGGTAACAGAAGAAATATTGAATTTAATTGATGAAAGGAAAAATATAAAAATGCAGTAATGAAGTAGGCAAAAAGGAATACAAACGTCTCAAAAATATAGATCGACAGGAAGTGCAAAATGGCTAAGCAGGGATGGCTGGAGGACAAATGTAAGGATGTAGAGACCTATCTCACTAGAGGTAAGATAGATACTGCCTACAGGAAAATTATAGAGACCTTTGGAGAAAAGAGAACCACTTCTATGAATATCAAGAGCTCAGATGGAAACCCAGTTCTAAGGAAAGAAGGGAAAGCAGAAAGGTGGAAGTAGTATATAGAGGGTCTTTACAAGGGCGATGTACTTGAGGACAATATTATGGAAATGAAGAGGATGTAGATGAAGAGGAAATGGGAGATACGATACTGTGTGAAGAGTTTGACAGAGCACTGAAAGACCTGAGTCGAAACAAGGCCCCGGGAGTAGACAACATTCCATTAGAACTCCTGATGGCCTTGGGAGAGCCAGTCCTGACAAAACTCTACCATCTGGTGAGCAAGATGTACGAGACAGGCGAAATACCCTCCGACTTCAAGAAGAATATAATAATTCCAATCCCAAAGAAAGCAGGTGTTGACAGGTGTGAAAATTACCGAACTATCACTTTAATAAGTCACAACTGCAAAATACTAACGCGAAATCTTTACAGATGAATGAAAAAACTGGTTGAAGCTGACCTCAGGAGAGATCAGTTTGGATTCCGTAGAAATGTGGGAACACGTGAGGCAACACTGACTCTACGACTTATCTTAGAAGAGAGATTAAGAAAAGGCAAACCTACGTTTCTAGCATTTGTAGACTTAGAGAAAGCTTTTGACAATGTTGACTGGAATACTCTCTTTCAAATTCTGAAGGTGGCAGCGGTAAAATACAGGGAGCGAAAGGCTATTTACAATTTGTACAGAAATCAGATGGCAGTTATAAGAGTCGAGGGGTATGAAAGGGAAGCAGTGGTTGGGAAGGGATTGAGACAGGGTTGTAGCCTATCCCCGATATTATTCAGTCTGTATATTGAAAGTGTCTTGAAAGGAGGATATAAGATGAACATCAACAAAAGCAAAACGAGGATAATGGAATGTAGTCGAATTAAGTCGGGTGATGCTGAGGAAATTAGGTTAGGAAATGAGACACTTAAAGTAGTAAAGGAGGTTTGCTATTTGGGGAGCAAAACAACTGATGATGGTCGACGTAGAGAGGATATAAAATGTAGACTGGCACTGGCAAGGAAAGCGTTTCTGAAGAAGAAAAATTTGTTAACATCGAGTATAGATTTAAATGTCAGGAAGTCGTTTCTGAAACTATTTGTATGGAGTGTAGCCATGTATGGAAGTGAAACATGGACGATAAATAGTTTGGACAAGAAGAGAATAGAAACTTTCGAAATGTGGTGCTACGGAAGAATGCTGAAGATTAGATGGGTAGATCACATAACTAATGAGGAGGTATTGAATAGAATTGGGGAGAAGACGAGCTTTTGGCACAACTTGACTAGAAGAAGGGATCGGTTGGTAGGACACGTTCTGAGACATCGGGGGATCACCAATTTAGTGTTGGAGGGCAGCGTGGAGGGTAAAAATCGTAGAGGGAGACCAAGTGTGATGAATACACTAAGCAGATTCAGAAGGACGTAGGCTGCAGAAGGTACTGGGAGATGAAGAAACTTGCAAGGGAATGAGTAGCATGGGGAGCTGCATCAAACCAGTCACAGGACTGACAACAAGTCCTTGTGCGAAACGTGTGTTGTGGGCTGTAGAATCCCTCTGCAGTCACCTTGAGATGTCATTTCTTAATAGTGTTCCTCGAAAGGAACATCGTGTTCCCTCCATAGATTACCATTTGGCCTACCGGGTGAGTGTAATCCGACTACAGAAAAAACAGAAACAAATATTACTCAACATGTCAAGTGACTCTCATGATCAATTTAATTTCGAAATAACGAGGAGATTTTGTGGCGATTGGTAGTGTTTACATAAAAATAGTGGAATTTTTTTCCTGATTTTACGCGGGTTTGGTATGTCTCTGCTGATCATTTGTGATCGGTGATCGCTGGACGTCACAATACGAGATACGAATGCAGTCAAATGTAAAAATATATAACGATTTTGATCATAAAATAAAAGAAAATTTTCAGGGAAAAAGGAAATTTATTATATTCATGAATGTACTTTATTATATGAGTCAAGTTGATGTTAAATAGTCATCGCAATACGGCGGGTGAGTTCTCTACAAGACTGTGGCTCTCCCCCTCGTCCCAGCTGGAGCATCGTTCATGATGCTATACAAAAGTGTTTTCCATTACAGAACGAGTGGCCTATTGGGGGCATTGGGGATCTGTCTAGTCTGGATGGCTCATCACCACAAGTGCGCCCCTAACCATTAGGGGCAGATGTGTCACTATACTTTAGATGACCAAGATGCATTCAGGACACCGTTCTTTTATGTCCTATTGTTTAGTTAACTATACCTGGTTTTGTGTTGACGTAGACCTTCGTCACAGGTGGACAGCAGTCAGCACATGTTGGAAGGCTGCTGGTGGAGTAGTTCCATCCCTTGTTTCATCGACCTTGTAGGTGGAGAGAGGGCCTCGATTTTCGGCATTTTGTGATTGAAAATTGAGGAGAATGCACGTTCAACTACTGCCTCATCTGTAGTGTTTTAGGACGACGATTTTCCTCAGTACATGTGCTGCTTTATGACCTGTTCAATACGAGTGCTGGTTTTTATGTAGTTAGAACTGTGATGCAATTTTTACATCAGCTGTGATAGTGTGTATTGGCTTCGATTGCCTGGGCTCTAGCGTGATTTTTAGTTTTTAATAGGTGTCTGTAGCAAACTCTGACGTCAAACAACGATAGATATGTATGCTTGAATGTGATACATTTTTTAAACTCCTCTCTGTCCAACACCAGAATCTAGGCAGTTGCACTTGTTTCCCACCAAAAAGAATAAAGATAGTACCTTACACCCCAGCCTTTTTCCCCCTAGCTTTTAGATGTAGGGTAGAGTTTGAGTGTTTCTGACGCTGGTTTCGAGTGGTATTGCGAAATTTTTTCCCAGCAGTTGTATGGTTTCATCAGTTTTTGCGGCGTATTGGGCTGTTTTTCTGTCCTTTTGCAGCGCTGTGCATATAGATTTGTAATTAAGTCCGATCTTAGTGAGTAATTATGTAATTAGGATCGATATTTTTGTCGGTGTCGAGTGATATTGCGAAATTTTCTCCCAGCAGGATAAGACAAGTTGCATGGTATCGTCAGTTTTTGTGCTATATTGCGATTTTATAATGTCCTTTTGTAGCACTATACATATAGCTACGTAATTAGGCCCAATGTTTGTGATTAATTACATAATTAGGATCGAAATTTGCGTCAGTTTCCCGACCAAAATGAATAACGTACACTAACCTAACCTTCCTCTCCCACATCTAGACTGTTTCCATGTGTTAGGGGGTGCACTTAGGCTCTTCATCCAGTAGATTCAGAGTTCGAGTCGCTGATACATTGCGTTTTCTACGTGCTCTGAGTGTTTGTGCACTGCATTATTTTCGGGTATTTAAGCATTGTGAGCTTGTTTGGATAGCGTTAAAAATGCATTATTTTAGTGATCTACAAGTTGTGTACACGTTTGTATCCTGTGTACTGGATTATTTTCGTAATTTACGAGTTGTTTTCGTCTCTGCACATCAGTGTACTGCATTCTTTACGAGTGGTTTTCAGGTCTGTAAACTTAAATTGCGACCCCAAGCACTTCAGGTTGAGTGCTTTGAATCAGCGTAATAAATAAACTACGTGAAATCAGTTCTTAAATAAATTGTCCCAAAAATAAATGAAGTATACTCCTTCCTCTTTCCAGCAGCACAGAACGAGAACACGTGACAACATCATGATGCTGTGCTCCTATTGACTGAACTGCACGATCATGTGACCTTTTGCGACACCCTCTAGCTGTGAACTCGCGAACTAACTCAGTTCTTTGGTGTGTTGGATTGGAGGCAGTTGTCTCTTGTGTGGTGGGAGCTTATAAGTAGATTTTAGAAATGACAGGCTGAGACAGATGATTCCATCCGTGGCGTAATGCATCTTTAATGCATCTCGATGCAAAGCATTTATTTGCAGGACGGTATTCTTCCTCTTCATGTGTTCAAGCATTAATGCTCACTTCCATTTTTCATGCTGTGAGCTGTGGATGCACTCCTCAGCTGAATGAATGCGTGTAATATAGCTATTCAAACTCCCCCTGACTGGCACCAACATCTTGCTAATTGAACACATGCTCCTTCCACACCAACAGCTCAACAAGCACTGATATCTCAGCCTCTTGTGGTGATAACACCACACTAAGCCACTAGCACTGTAGGTAGATAGTAAATTTAAAAAGAAATCAATAAACTTCAACAAATTTGAACCAATTGAAACAAATTTATACAAATTGAAACCACTTTAAACAAATTATATTCGAATTGAATGACATAATGAGCAGTCTCTAATGGGGGCAACACCATACTATCTCCCCTCTGCAGCAGGAGTAACTTAGAGAAAAATTCCCTTCAAAATTCAAATTTATCCATCTATTTTCCAATAGGATAATGCGTCATCATGCAAAATGGGGGAAGGGGGCGGGGTTCGGGAGACTGCCAGGTGACTTGTAGAAGCACATAGTCAATTTCCCTCCAAAATTCAAACTTCCTACAAGCAGGGCATGTCTTTTCCAGCAAAGGCCGCCATCGTGGCTAATGGTATTCACGTCATCTTCTGACGTCATGGCCGTCATCTAGGATGACACTATGCGCTGTTGCCAAGTACATCGGCCGCCATCTTAAATGACGTCATCGTGGCCATCTTGAATACATCTGGCAACAATGCACTCTATACTCATGACCCCACCTCCCTACTACTTTCGATTAGCTGTTTCTTTCTGTAGTGTGTGTACTTTTGTGCTATGCTACAAACTGTAAAGTACAGTATAATGTATATTATGAACTGCAGTCCTAAAATCCTAATTTTAACCTTAATAGAGAACATAAGCGTAGGCTACAAAGAGATTTTCGAATCTATTTGACATTAAAATCTTTCAAATATACATACAGTGCAAAATGCTGTAGTACATATTAAGATGTTCGTGGCGTAACACAAACTTTTTTATCCCAAATGTGTTCTCCCTGTTTAGTTTGGTTAAACGAGGTTGTCTGTATTTAGAAATACTGATCCAGTGGCGGGAGATTTCTTAATATCTCATTAAACAACCATAGTGGCAAGATGTTCATCAGATTTCTCTCTCTCTCTCTCTCCCTCTCTCTCTCTCTCTCTGTCTCTCTCCTCTCTCCTCCCTCCCTCTCCCTCTCCCCCCCCCCTCTCTCTCTCTCTCCCACTCTCTTATTTTTATTTATTTATGTATTTTTTGTGGACCACCACGAAAGTGCTCTCCTGCTATAGGTTTTGATGAGTGATATTACGAGTATCAAATTATGTAAAATAAATAGGCATTTCTTTCGATTATATTGACTTAGGAGCTAAAATTTCTCGCTCCACCAAAGAACCTCAGACCTTACTATGCGACATAAATTTCAATTTGATATCTATACCCTTACATGAGAAAAAGGAGCCATAACAGTCGGAGAGAGAGAGAGAGAGAGAGAGACGGGTAACAAAATAATTATATAAGGGTCCCGTTTTTACCGATTGTCATACGGAATGCCCAAAAGCAAAGAGGCATAATGTAGACAATTGTAGATCCGTTTCAGTGACGTCAGTGTTTGCAGATGTTATTGAAAAGCGTGCATGTATAAGGGTAATTGATCATTTTACGTCACATAATTTGCTCTCAAACGTACAGATTGTTTTCAGGAGAGGTTCAACAGCTGGAAACGCTTTATTCTTTTTCCTGGGAAGGTAACAGACGGATCAAACCAAGTTGTGACCATTAGGCGTCGCCTTTTTCAGATTGGCGTTTGATTGTGTTGATCACAAATATTACTGCTAGAGTTGGATCATTACTGAATAAGAAAATCAAAATTTTTTCTTCTCATATTTTAAAGACAGACGGCAAAAGGTAATTCTCCACGCTTTTTGACGACGACTATGACGAGCCGCCTAATTGTAACACGTTTGGGTGGGGTATGCCTCAGGGGTCAGTGCGCGTCCTCTATTGTTGCTCTTATATATGATATAACTTCTAATATGTGACTTGAAAGTATTTCTATTTGCGGATGACGTTAGCTTGGTAATGAAGGATAGTGACAAGGGAACCTCCCCATCGCACCCCCCTCAGATTTAGTTATAAGTTGGCACAGTGGATAGGCCTTGAAAAACTGAACACAGATCGATCGAGAAAACAGGAAGAAGTTGTGTGGAACTATGAAAAAATAAGCAAAATATACAAACTGGGTCGTCCATGTGCAATATAGGCAATATTAAGGGCAGTGTGAGACGAGGAGAGCCGTGGTCCCGTGGTTAGCGTGAACAGCTGCGGAACCAGAGGTCTTTGGTTGAAATCTTCCCTCGACCGAAAATTTTAACTTTTTATTTTCAGTTTATGTGACAAACCCTTATGTTTTCATCATTTTTTTGGAGTGATTATTACATCCACAAGAAAACCTAAATCGGGCCAGGTAGAAGAACCTTTTTACCCATTCGCCAAGTGTACTAGTTAGGTGGGTCGACAACATATTCCTGTCATGTGACGCACATGCTGTCACCAGTGTCGTATAGAATATATCAGACGTGTTTTCCTGTGGAGGAATCGGTTGACCTATGACCTTGCGATCAAATGTTTTCGGTTCCCATTGGAGAGGCACGTCCTTTCGTCAACTAATCGCACGGTTTTGCGGTGCTGTCGCAAAACACAGACACTAAACTTATTACAGTGAACAGAGACGTCAATGAACGAACGGACAGATCATAATTTTGCGAAAATAAGGAAAGCAAAATTTTGAGCCGAGGGCAGATTCGAACTAAAGACCTCTCGTTCCGCAGCTGTTCACGCTAACCACGGGACCACGGCGCTCTTCGGCTCACATCGCCCTTAATATTGCTTATCTTAGGCATGGACGACCCAGTTTGTATATTTTGCTTATTTTTTCATAGTTCCACACAACTTCTTCCTGTTTTCTCGATTGATCTGTGTTCAGTTTTTCAAGGCCTATCCACTGTGCCAACTTATAACTAAATCTGAGGGGGGTGCGATGGGGATGTTCCCTTGTGAGTGCAACGCAGGTATTGTATCAAATAACGCAGTTCTAGGCTTAAGTTCACAACTGTTAGAAAATACATTAATGCTAAATCACAGTAATACTAAGTTTTTACAGTTTCTAACAAACTTCAACTAAAACTGAAGTTTAGATCACATGGAATAGGTGTATGCTTACAATTCAAACTCCTAGGTCTTGAGATGGATAGTAAGCTGTCGTGGAAAGGTCACGTTCAGGATTTTATTCAAAAACTGAATGTTGCTGTATTTATCAATAGAATATTATCTGCAGCGAGTGATAGTCCAACACGAAAGTTTTTCTATTTTGTGACCTTTTTCGACTGACGAAAATAGAGCAGTACTAGCTGCCTGTCAGCCCGAGGACACATTTGCTAGCCGACTCTCGTGGGTGGATAAGACGTTGTTTCGATGTTAAGAAATAGCCGTATGAAGACGACATTTGCTGGATGAACTAGCAGCAATTGTCACTGAATTCAGTTACCTCATGTCATTGTATTGTGGAAGGTATGACTGTCCGTACTCGGGTTTGTCTGTTAATATTATTCGACTGTACATGCGGTTCAAGTTACCAGCGCCAGTTCCAGGGATGTGCAGGTTTCAAAAGCTCGTCACCCATTTTGCAAAGAGACTGTGCCGTGCTTCGTGAGTGCATCACCCACAGGTATCCTATTTTCCGGTGCACTGGGGTGTACAAAAAAAGGTATTCACGCTATTCCGTGGCCAGGAGCATAAATCAGAAGGTGAAACTGCTAATATATTATTTACCGCGCAATTTAAAATCACTTTAGCGGACCGAGCAAGCCGTGTACTAATAAATTTGGCGTCGTGCGGGTGAATAATCTGCCGCTGGCACGGCGGTAATTACGGTTCATCCGTTGCCACAGTGGCCGCTGCGAGCGCTGGTATCTCCAACATGGCCGGCCGGGGTCAATCTGGCAGGCCGCGCTGCAGATGCCTGCTGTGCAGGTGCTCGTGAGTGCGGAGGCCGTCGCTGCGACCCAGGTGCATCGTCACCATCATGGTACCATCCAAAGTGGTCTTCTGCGACACAGACACTTCGTTTCGTGCATAATCTTTAGTTGTTTATAAACGTTTTGCCTTTTTCGTGTATCTTTTGGTCGTGTTTATGTTTATTTGTAATTTTGTTCTAAATATAGACATTTTCTATGCATGTAATATGAAATGTAAGATATGAGACACATGTGAACAAAACTATAGGACGGACGGAAACCACTTTCGCATGATGTGTCATTGCGAAGTAACGTACCTCGACGAAACTCGGATCATTCATAGGAACAGCCGGCCGGAGTGGCCGAGCAGTTCTAGGCGCTACAGTCTGGATCCGCGCGACCGCTAGGGTCGCAGGTTCGAATCTTGCCTCGGGCATGGATGTGTGTGATGTCCTTAGGGTAGTTAGGTTTAAGTAGTTCTAAGTTCTAGGGGACTGATGACCTCAGAAGTTAAGTCCCATAGTGCTCAGAGCCATTTGAACCATTAGAGAAGAAAAACAATCTTGTTAGTTTATTGCGACGCTAACAGCTTAATATCTTGACGAAATATTTTATCTGAATCATAATGTACATTATTGGAGGCTTTGAACCATACATAGGAATAACTGCAACAGTGTAATACGGAAAATAATTCAGAGAAATACGCAATGAAGAGAACAGAGACGACAGTTATTGAATGACGATAATTGCACTGAAGTCACTGGGGTTCATGATGGTCGCTGGACGTGATATAAGGCAGGACATGGTTCGTAGTAGGATGAGTGATCACCACGGACGTCAGTGCATGCTCTGGCCATTAGGTTGGCAAGGACATCTTGTGGTAGGGTTTGCTATTCTGCCACTAGCGCGGCTGAAAACTCCCGGATGGTTGTTGGTGCATGTGGACGTGCTGAAATACGCCTCTCTAAAGCATCCCATACGTGTTCCATGGGATAATGTCGAGGGAAAGCCCAGTCCATTCACCGAATATCCTCTCGTTCCAAGAACTTCTCCACCTGAGCTGGTCGATGGGTTCGAGCACTGTCATCCATAAAAATTAAGTCAGAACCGAAAGCACCCCCGAAAAGACGCACGTGGGAAACGAGTACAGTGATTGTTGAGTGTGTTGTGTTCATAGAATTCGAAGTTTAGTATGCCCACGAAAAATTACGTCTACATACGCCATAACACATGTAGCACCCTAATGGTAGTATTCGACAATGCTGGACTTACTCTCATAAGGTGAGGTTAGGAAGCCCAAGAAACATCATTCCTACCCATACCATAGCCCCTTGACCACCGCCGGCCGCGGTGGTCTCGCGGTTCTAGGCGCGCAGTCCGGAACCGTGCGACTGCTACGGTCGCAGGTTCGAATCCTGCCTCGGGCATGGATGTGTGTGATGTCCTTAGGTTAATTAGGTTTAAGTAGTTGTAAGTTCTAGGGGACTGATGACCACAGCTGTTAAGTCCCATAGTGCTCAGAGCCATTTGAACCGTTTGAACCCTTGACCACCGAAACTGTTGTGTTCAACAATGCTGGAATTTCCTTCATATTGTGGCGGTAGTTGTTGAACATGTTGTAGTCCAGCTGCTATGGTTTGGGGAGACGTATTGATGCATCGGATTACCGACCTCCAAATCTCTGATCATTGTACACCCAGTGGCCAGCTTTATTAAGTCGCTGTACTCCTTCCCCATTTGCGACTTCTCAGGAATCCAGTCAGCCCTAACTTCATTTTTGTAGATGACACTGCACAATTACTAAGCGAAGTGGGGTAGTGGTTAGCACATTGGACTCGCATTCGGGAGGACGACGGTTCAATCCCGTCTCCAGCCATCCTGATTTAGGTTTTCCGTGATTTCCCTAAATCGTTTCAGACAAATGCCGGGATGGCTCCTTTGAAAGGGCACGGCCGATTTCCTTCCCAATCCTTCCCTAACCCGAGCTTGCGCTCCGTCTCTAATTACCTCGTTGTCGACGGGACGTTAAACACTAACCACCACCACCACCACTGCACAATCTCATCGAACAGCAAGGATAGAGGAACACTTTGATATTCAGCGAATAGACTGGCATGCCTGTTCACCTGACTTAGATCCCATAGACAATGCTTGGGATGCAGCATTTCTACACGCACCAACTAGCATCCTATGTTTATCGACTGAGCAGGAGGAGGAATGGAGCACCCCATCACAAGATCTCCCAACCAAACTTGTCTCCAGGATAGGTGTAGATTGCACAGTTTGTATTAACGTCTGTGCTGGTCATACTCCCTATTAAGAGTCATGTCCTGCCTTACAAAATGTTCGAGCCTCCACCATGATCAGCGGTGAAGTGAGCGTAATTATTGATTTTGAAAAATTGTGTCATTTCTGGTCGTCTCATTCTGTATCTGCTTTAATTACCCTCTGTACTACAGTATAGCAGTTCCTTCTATGTATAATTAAAGTTTTGTAGATCTATGTTACATGGCAATTACACACTATGCCAACCTAACGTTTTGCATACGAGTGTCCTGTTACGAAGGTAAAGGTGGGCCAGTGGAAAAGGTGGAGGGAGTGAAGAAAGCACGCCCGACGAAAAAAAAAATGCGCGTCAGTTGTTAGCGACCATATGGTGCTCATCCTGGGGTAGGTGCAGAGATAAAATATCTACAGTTCGAAGTAAGAAGAACATCAGATGGATGTTGACTCTACATGTAAAGGCGTGCAATTCTTGTATTGTGCTCCAGAGCTGTTGGTAATGGGAAGAGAAGGCTTTGGTGATCCATATTAACACTGAGGATACGTGTATACAACACTCGCCAGTCCACTGGGGGTCAAACCGTACAATAACCCCGGGTTCGGTGTGGGGTGGTGATCGAGTAGATAGACAGATTTCACCTGTGTCGTTTCTAGGTCCCCGCCTTAATACATACATACATAAATCACAAATTTAAATCTCAGTTCTGGATGTTACTTTTCGCAATACATATGATATTCAACAACATTTTCACAATCAGAACCATACTTACTCTTCAGAATCTCTTTAAAAAGTATATTGTGAGTAAAAGTCAATAGCAAGTAACGATTTTTAATTTTTTAATGTTTGGCAGTGCTCATCAAGTATCCCCCACCCATTTGATAGTACGTATTACTGAAAGGCATTTGGTATTGCTAAGAGTGTGCCAATATATATTTTCAAGTTTTGGACCCAACTTACACATCATGTTTAAAAAGTTTGTAGTTGATCTAAGTTAGCAGCAGTAACCAAATTTGATTTTTCTTTAACTTTTTGCTAACATACCTTGGTGAAAATATGTTGATACTGCTAGGATATTGCTGAAGATACACGTAATTGAAATTTACTGGGAAAGCAGATGACTTTGATCTTATTAACACGATGATGAAACAGAAGGCATTAAACAAAGAAGAGTATTTTAATGTGGTACAACTCGAGGAAAATAAGGCAGGGGGTAAGAGGAAAGATTACATCAAAAATTAAAATGAACATCGACGTGGGACTGGAACAACAACCGGACCCAAAGGAAGTGCATAGGGCACGTGGGACTTCTAAACACAAAAGCAGCTATTTCTCCTAATCAGATAGTTCGCAGAAGAATTTAACAATGGAATAAGGGCTATATGATCTACTGCAATTTACAATTAATTTAACCACTGCAAAATTTTAAGTAAGAGTGGCCAAAATCTTGTTCCAGTTACCGTAGTGGCAACTAAGTCAGAGCAAACCACCCTCGTGGAGAACTCATTTTCTTTGTTTTTTTCATTCTGAAAACGACTCAATAAAATTTCCCAGCCAACATGCACCTGAAGGAAAAACATTAAAAATTCATGACTGTTCAAACTCAGGAATTCTGATACCTCATCCAGAAACTATACCGAGTGTTTTCAGACAGACAACCACTCATTACCACCAGCGTAACTAGTATGTCCTAGGTCGCGAATGCGTGCCAAGTCCCTTGGGGGCCGATAGTCGAGAGGCAATAAAGACATTCGTAGCATCCTCTGCCCAGCGCAATGGCTATGACACAAAAATACGTCTTGCCGTACTCTTTGGGCAAGACCATCTCATGGCAGGACTACCATGTTATACTACACACAGGTTACAGTTACCAGCGAAAATTTCCAAACTAATTCATCACACAGTCACGCACCTTAAATATCCAACTCTCTCTCTCTCTCTCTCTCTCTCTCTCTCTCACACACACACACACACAGAAGGAATACAGGCACACAAATATCACGATTGTAGAAAGATATGAAAGCTCCTCTTTTTTTCGCAGGCACGTCATATTCAAATACAGGTAACTTTTGGAATCGACTACACAGCGTCGGTACCGAGAGCCATATTGTCAACGATGGCACTAATGGGTCCTTTTCACTGTTATTTTAAAATTGGTCTGAGTCTTCACAATAAAAGTCCTAAGAAAATAAAATTAATGTAAGGCTGTTCTTAGTAAACCTAAATTTTAACCAGTGACCTATATGAAGTCGAGGGGAAACACCAGGTGTTATCCTGACAGTGTGGTTCAGAACAATGAATACTTTGTGTCCACGTGTGAAAGCGGCCAAGGAAATCATTCCATATCACATCCAAGAATGGAATTTTGCAAGTTAAACTAAATCGACACTATTTTTACCGCTAAAAACTAGCAGCTACAAGTAGAGCAAATGCTGCTAAAATCAAATGTGTGAGAAGATCAATAGCATGTGGTTTCCTATTCAAGTTGTCATCAGTAAGCCCATTCAGGAATTTTTGCGGCATCAGTTTTATATAGTTCTTATTCTCCATCCTGAATTCAGTGGGAAAAATAACGTTTTGCGGACCTGTACATTGCTGAAGGGGCAAAAGTTAAACAAATATGTAATATCTCGTAATGGTGACAGCGTAAGTACTGGCTAGGATACATCAAATCGTTTATTGCATTTTGTACCCAAACGTCCAGTAAGTACATCCTTTGC
This sequence comes from Schistocerca serialis cubense, assembly GCF_023864345.2. Taxonomy (NCBI): domain Eukaryota; kingdom Metazoa; phylum Arthropoda; class Insecta; order Orthoptera; family Acrididae; genus Schistocerca; species Schistocerca serialis. The sequence goes on from NC_064643.1 coordinate 583,168,217, forward strand.
TTTAACTTGGCTGCTGTAATCTGCACTACGGTAGAAACTATTTTGTAATTACCTGCACGAGAAATACGCGTCCAGTTGGAAAAATCCTTTATTTTTTTGCAGAGGGTAATGGAACTGAATATTGCACAGCGTGAAAAATGCTACAAATTACTTTCGTGTCAGCCATGGAAAGTGAGTAAAAAGCAATATAAACAAAATTTTCTGAAGGTATTGTCGTAAGTAACAGCTGAAATAATACGACACAAAGCTTTGTGTATCCGGAGATAAATGACTAAAAAACTGCTATTTCGTCAAAGGTAAATACTGTTTCAAAGTAATTATTCTGCCATTTGAGAGCAATGGCAAGGATAAACAGGGACACCAGAATCAAGCAAAAAACTGCCTCTTTACTGTCATGTTCTATTTTACTGTATGGAACTGGTGCCCTAGAACCAACGGAAAGTCATTGTCCACGCCGTATCCCTCAGTGGTACACAACCCCACAACAGGCTACAGCAGTCCAGTCACCTCACCGCCGCCGGCCGGCAGGAGTGGCAGAGCGGTTCTAGGCGCTACAGTCTGGAACCGCGTGACCGCTACTGTCGCAGGTTCGAATCCTGCTTCGGGCATGGATGTGTGTGATGTCCTTAGGTTAGTTAGGTCTAAGTGGTTCCAAGTTCTAGGGGACTGATAACCTCAGAAGTTAAGTCCCATAGTTCTCAAAGCCATTTGAACCATTTCACCGCCGCCCCACACCGAACCCAGGGTTATTGTGCCGTTCGGCCCTCAGTGGAACCCCCGGGAACGTCTCACACCAGACAAGTGTAACCCCAATGTTTGCGTGGTAGAGTAATTATGGTGTACGAGTAAAAATGGTTTAAATGGCTCTGAGCACTATGGGACTCAACTGCTGTGGTCATAAGTCCCCTAGAACTTAGAACTACTTAAACCTAACTAACCTAAGGACAGCACACAACACCCAGCCATCACGAGGCAGAGAAAATCCCTGACCCCGCCGGGAATCGAAACCGGGAACCCGGGCGTGGGAAGCGAGAACGCTACCGCACGACCACGAGATGCGGGCGGTGTACGAGTACATAGAGAAAGTGTTTCGCTTAGTCCGGAACCGAGCGACTACTTCGGTCGCAGGTTCGAATCCTGCCTCGGGCATGCATGTGTGTGATGTCCTTAGGTTAGTTAGGTTTAAGTAATTCTAAGTTCTAGGGGACTGATGACCACAGAAGTTAAGTCCCACAGTGCTCAGTGCCCTTTTAACCATTTTTGAAGAAAATATTTGAACAGCAATCGCCGACATAGTGTAACTGAGGCGGAATGAGGGGAACCAACCCGCATTCACCGAGGCAGATGGAAAACTGCCTTAAAAACCATCCAACGGACCTCGACACTAATCCGCCTGGCAGATTCGTACCGGGGACCGGCATGCCTCCCCGCCCGGAAAGCAGTGCGTTAGACCGCACGGATAACTGTGCGAGTGCTGTCATGTTAGTGCAAAAGGAAAACAGTATATCGCCTCGTTCATATTCTTTGCGCAGGTCCCACACTCAGTTCGATGTACAGTTACTGCCTCCATCTCACATTTGTTCTTCTGCAACTAGTATTTTCGCTTCTGTGCTGGACGCAGAAGAAGGTAACAACGTCAATCGTGAACGATAATCGTAACAGAGGAGTTGCAAACGGAATGAAACCTGTTTTAATTTAATTTAATCTCAGGACATATACCTGGCTCATTACATTCTAAGTATATGGTTTTCAGGAGTCACTTTCGCCACAGCTTAAGCTGCAACGCAGCTACCACATTTCAATACTTTCTACGTTCCACACTCTCCATGCAATAGTATTATATGATTGAAGGAAGAATGAAGATTTGCATCATTAGCCCAGTACCAAAGATATTAAATAAATAAAAGGATAAAAAGCTAGTCCTGCATGTTAAAGTGTCAATACCGGCAGGGCGTTATCTGGCGGAATTGGATTGAATCCGTCCGGCAGATTAATTAATTAATTTATTTATTTATTTAACCTGGCAAGATTAGGGCCATCAGGCCCTCTCTTACATCTAATCAGGCGTTCTACTTATTTTACATTCATATGTTTTAGTAGGCATGTTAAACTACATCTAGTACAAAAAGTGAAATAAACAATTTGAACGGTACACCTGGAAAAATACATACATATAGAGTTTATATTCTTAGGTCGCAAGTACTGTTATAATTAGACATTATTGCAGAGACAGATTTTAGATAGGAGTGCTGGCAGCAGGGAGTATGAGGGAGACTCATGGTGAAGGGAGGAGAAGAATAGAAACATGATGAAACATAATTAAGGAAATATAAAGGAAAAGAAGATTGCGTGGCTAATAGAGATAGATGAAGAGGAAGGCATCTCAGGAGCAAGATAGGAGACGCTAGCTTTGCTATTTGACAGATGAGGGGATTGTCCTTGTACATTAATTTTGTGGAGAACTTTATGAGGATGATAGTAGGAAATGCTTCAACTTCTTCTTAAAAGCAGCAGGAGATCGAATTTTGCGCAAGGTAAGGGGCAGTTTGTTCCAGAGGCGGACAGCGGCAACTGAGAAGGAGTTTGCAAAAGTTTTTGTTTTGTGAGTGGGCACAGTTAGGATACCAAGTAAGAGTGACCTCGTGTTTCGATTATGATGACATGACAGGTTTTTAATCTCTGAAGAAAGGTAGTGGGGTGCTTGCGCGACGAGGGGTCGGTGGAGTAGACATAGAGTGTGGACCACGGTCGGTATGCCAGCCTGCCGAGATCTGGTTTTTAAGCGGTTTTCCATATCCTTCTACGGGAATACTGGTCCAGTATCCAAGTGCGGTCTCAATTAAAGGATCAGCAAACATTTAGAAAACGTACGGTCATTTTCCCACAAATGACACTACGCACGGACAGCTGGGTACACACAGTCCGTCCCAGGGGGTAACGTGGTGGCAACAGGAAGGACATCCGACCACTTCATAAACTAACGATGCCAACAAGTTTGTTTGGGTTGTCATCCTCCGCAACAAACACAGAAGTCTTTGTCTTGTGTATAAAAAGCACCTTTTCTTGCAGCTCTGTAATTTATTTCTCCTGGACGCGTTTCGCTTTTCTTTTTTACTCTAAGACATCTTCAGTGGGGTCTAGAGCGATACAGTTTGTAACTGCACTGTTAAACTGTTAAAAACTTAGTTAGCCGGTGTCATAGTTTTCAAATGAAGGTTAGTATGAACGTCGCTTAATAAATATTTCGCGTGGAACGCCATTGCGACAGAGGCAAAGGTCAATTGTGGAAACTAAGGCATTAAATATTAAAAGTAACGTTACTAAGGAATACATCCGACTGGCTACACATTCTCGAGTAAGTGGTTCAAAATAAGCATTAATATTGTGTGGGAAATGAGTCATAAGTATAATTACACCGCTACACACACAGCTGTATGCGAATGTACGACCGGGACAGAGGCATATTCTCCGTGACGTGGGTAAAAAGAATTGTGCTTAAAATACATTTGTTTATCTGAGAAAGAAAATGATCTGAATTAGTAATTAAATGAAAAGGAAGACACCATCTTCGGAATGTCGCGGCAACAATGACCTAAATACTGAAATTGACGTCGGTGGCCACGAATGGAAAGAGTTGATCACATTCACGTACCTCTATTTTTGAGCAGCGCAGTTGTGAAGATCATCGCCCCCATCTAAATTCTCAGTACAAAATTATAATAATAATAACCTTCCAGAGTTACAGGAGCTGGGATCCATGGCATCGTAAACCAGAAGATCGTGTTGTTTCAGAAGTTGTTTCCATTATTTAGCACAATTCCACCTGAAATTACAGAGCACTTCGTTTACACGTCTTATCACCAGGACATGAGAACAACTAAAGGTAACTATTCGTAAAACTAACAAACGAAAAGCGTAAATCTTCTTCTGTCCGTCAGTGTTAAATATTTTTCGAATTAAAATCTTTGAGATTTGAATAATTATCTGTACATTTATCAATAAGAAAAAATTATTCAGTTTCAAGTTCTGTTTCGATATGTGATATTTTTAGATTATAATACAGCTCACGTCGCCTTCTTTATGTAAATAAGTGGTTACTTACCGTCCTTCGCACTTTTGGTTGACATCTGCATTTCCTCTCATCTGGCCTGGAGGTCAAACTACCACTTCATTTACGAAACAGAAGCACAGTTTATTATTTTGAACTTTTTCTTCACACTGTTCATCTTATTTACCCTTATTTTTGTGGTGCACTATTACTCTTCTGCCACTAGTTGCAGATATTCGCTCTAAAACTGTACTTTTAAAGACGTAAATATTAAAAGCACAGTTTCGAATAAATATTGGTAACTAGTAGTAGAAGAGTAATAGTGCACCACAAAAATAAGGATCCAACTGAGGACATGATAGAGTAAAAAAGTAGCAAAAGGCGTCTGGGAGAAATAAATTACAGGGCAACTGGAAAAGGCAGTTTTTATTTACAAAACGAATGTAACCATGCCAAATCCGTTAACAACCATGCCAACCCTGCAGTAATGCGGGACAATACAGAAGAAGAAGAAAAACAGTGGCGCAGATCTGCACTTTAATTTTGTATTTAATGGTATCCAAAATAAAAAAATAAAAAATTGAGCAACCAAGCCAGTGATGACGGTCTGAGTCATCCCATTTGTGTTTCCTTTTAATCTGGAAGTAAACTAAAAAACTATTTTTCTTTATGAAGAAGTAAAAATTGGAGTTCCTTCAACATGCAACGTTTTAATATTATTAAGAAGCATCAGAAAGAGGAAGAAAGTTAAATGAATAAGAAAGAGGGACAGTCTTGACATCTTTTTTTAAAGGGAAGTTCTAAGGAACCATGATTTTAAAAGGTGACACTGAGTCCAAGATGGCGAATGAAGGAAAGGGATGACGGGGAGGACGAAAAAGACTGGTAGCTGGGCGGTCAGCGTGTGTGTCTGCTATGCAGAGGGCCTGAGTTCAACTTCCAGAACTGCCAGCGATTTCTTCTGCATGATGGGACTGGAACAGGTTGCACTCAGCTCCGCAAACCAATTGAGGAAGAAAGAGGGAAGATTAGAGGTAAAGTTACAGTCGACATCGAGACCGTTAGATACGAACAAGCTCAAAATGTTTCAAGGACGAGGAAGAAATTCGCCCGTGCCATTTCAAATTAACCATTGCGGCAGACACGGATTTGAGCCGTCGTCCTTGCCAACCAACTGAGGCTAACCCGATTGACAAGTTGCTGTACGAAGGTCTGGAAAGCTGGCAATGACGATGAGTTCCATGTTCTAACACCATGCACCCCACACCGTATCCAAAAGTCTCCATAGGGTGGAGCAGCTTCCACCTCGACCGTGTGGCATTGCGTTTCTTTTTGAGCCTTTTCATGGAGTTTATCTTTTATACCGTTAACAAGCTGCACGTAGCACGCGTTACACTTCCTCTTTTTCTCTCTAAGTAGGTACTCAAGTGCAAAGGAAACACGTGACATGTACACAGTACAGCAACTGACCGACCATTAACTTTTTGCATTAAATGAAACTTTTGTAATATGAAGTACTTAGGGCCTAATTATCTTCTATAAAAACAAATTTTTCGTCTATCCAAGTCATGAGATGTAACATCTAACTGACTGTATGAAAAGTGTGGACTTTTGACATTAATCCACACGCTTCAGGCATTTGACATTGCGCCGTAGTGATTGTAACTGAAAATTCGAGTCGAATATTGCGTTGCAGTTGGTAGCATGTCAGTGTGAGTGACGTGAATACGTGGAATCTGCACGCCTTCTCTTTTGGCTTCGCATTCAGAACTGTTGCTTCGATGGCATTTTCCTTCTTTTTGACAGCGAACTGGGACCCATTTCACAGTCGTGTTAGATTAATGTTGCACAAAATTATTATTGATGTATCGAGTTTGAGTGACAATCTGTACACCTCCTCACCAGAAAGAAATAACGAATTAAAAACATAGTTGGATAATTTAAAAGTTCGTGCGCTTTTATGACGCTGGCAAATTGATTTGTCGGTGACAGATTCGCTCACAATTAGTTTCTGGATTGCGTAGTTGATTGCACAGACGTCGGTGTTTTGTACTGTCAGGACAGCACGTTCGTAAGCCATTGGTGAATTTTGTAATTGGCGGCAATTTGTGGGATAACTTTCTGGATTAATTGTTCGACCGATAGAGTAACGATATAAAAGTCCAATGCGAGTGAAGTACATTTTGTATCGATGCCGACCGAAACTTTTCCATTACCAATGTCCTGTGCAGTTTATTTTATTTTATCAATTCTTTAAAAATATATTTGACACTTTACGCTGCAGATGGATACTCATTTTGGCCTTTGTTGCGTGCATATTTATCATTCGTATCTCTAGCGAATTGCTACCCGCAATTTCACCTGACTCTGAGGAAACTAAAGTTCTGCCAGTGTCTGATGGACGTTTCGAGAAAAAGGACTATCGCTGACAGTTTTCGGATACTCCGCTGTCTTAAATCATGCGGCTCTAGAGAGAACGTTAAATGTATCAGCGGTACTGAGCTGTGTGGCATAATCTTTGGCTCCGAAACAAGATGGGAAAATTATTGGCTTCCTGCAGGTTTCATTATCACGATATAGCTAATGCAATGAACAACGCATACATCGCGTTTCATAATTTTATAGTATTTCAAGTCAACTATTTAGATGAAAGTAAGATTAATACGTCATTTCGGACGTTTTTCTTGTCACCCCTGGAGTTAGTAGAGAATGTTTCTCCCACTGTAATTTTGTACAAATAATGAACTCTGCATATAAAAAATTTGTTTAAAGTTGCTTCAGGTGATCTTGTTTTTATGTCACAACATTTTACCCCAAACTGTCACCCATATGAGTGCTAGGTGTGTCTTCCAGAATGAGATTTTCACTCTGCAGCGGAGTGTGCGCTGATATGAAACTTCCTGGCAGATTAAAACAATGTGCCCGAGTTCGAGTCTCGGTCGGGCACACAGTTTTAATCTGCCAGGAAGTTTCATTAGGTGTGTCTTACCGTTACAGTAAATTTTTCCAGATAATAAATGTAGCATGTGCGAGTTTTGGTGGAAATTCTTTCAGGCGTTACAGAGATACGTCGATATTTCACTCTCTTTGTAGCCCCTTCCCCTACCGGCAACTCTAGGGGTCAACCGTAATCGAGACTACCAACAATAAGTCTACGGACCGTCAAAACAATGGATTTGATACGAATATGGTCATTATCGAATATCTTTACATGTCACATCTACTCAGACCCACCCGTATGGCAAGGACAAGTAAACATTCGTTTTTATACAGCGTACTCAAAAACAGTCTGAAAAGCTTGTAAGGGTGTAGCAGGGGAGGTTGTCCTGAGAAACAACTGATACGAAGGAACTTCGATACGTTGAGCCATTTCCGAGTTATTTAGCACTATAGTTAGCCAAACACGTCGTCGTGCGCAAAAAATTCAAAGAGCCTGCCACAAGCGGCGTAAGCGAAAGTGTTTTCCGTTTGATTCCGTCAAACCGAACAAACGAAGCTTTTGCTCACTTGGATTAAATTTATCAGATCCGAAAAAGAATAATTTTCTTTAGTAATCAGCATTTCAACGAGTCGAAACTCACAGACCCACCGATGTCTGTGCATTACCGCATTTTAGCGAGTCGAGGTGCTTGAATTTTCGCGCGCAACGACATAGTTGGCTAACTTCAACGCTGAATAACTAGAACACTCTGCAACATATAGAATTTTTCCCTTAACAATTATTTCTCAACACAATCCCCCCTACAATACCCACACAAGCTATTCATGCTGTTTCTGGGCAACCTGTACAAATGGTTCAAATGGCTCTGAGCACTATGGGACTTAACATCGGGGATCATCAGTCCCCTAGAACTTAGAACTACTTAAATCTAACTAACCTAAGGACATCACACACATCCATGCTCGAGGCAGGATTCGAACCTGCGACCGTAGCAGTCCCGCGGTTCCGGACTGAAGCGCCTAGAACTGCTCGGCCACCGCGGCCGGCCAACCTGTGCATCAGACCATAAACAATTAACAGAAAATGGCTCTAAGCACTGTCGGACTTAACATCTGTGGTCATCAGAACTACTTAAACCTACCTAATCCAAGGAAATCACATACATCCATGACCGAGGCAGGATTCGAACCTGTTACCGTAGCAGCAGCGCGGTTTCGGACTGAAACGCCCAGAACCGGTCGGCCACAGCGTCCGGCCTTAACAGAAAGTAGCAGATGTCACTGACAGTTGGCTGTTAAAGGGTTTCAGACAAGAGTGCACTTAAACAATTTCTAATAAAATACTGCCTACTTCCACCTCAATTTATCATTGAGTGTTCTGCGGTTAAATTGAGCAGAATCTGCCCGAGTCATAAACGATCTTAGAAATACACACTCACACACACACACATACACACACACACACACACACACACACACTTTCATTCAGTTCTTTCTTCCAAAATTGAGCGTGACAGCTGGTATTTTCATTTATACAAAAAAGGATATTGAATCTTAATTTGCTTTACACACCAGCATAGCCCTAGAGTTTGACGCTAAATTCCAAAATTTGAGCTTTTAGCGCTCACATTTAAAATAAATTTGACGTTAGCCACTTAAAGTGAGTGCTATACACGCGTTAACGGATTTAAGCAAAATGAAGAGGAAATCCTGGAGAATTTGTCATACAATGATCACTAGCAAGAGTTTAACATGACCAATCCCCAGAAAACAAATTTGAACAATAAATGGACTGACACACATTACCTGACATATGTAACAAGTGACAGTTTCACACCCGCAGCTCTCTCAATTAGAAACTGATTTTTCACAAAGTAGACACATTTCACATATTCTGCTAACTCAATGGCCTCGAAATTCGCGGTGCATCATTTTCGTACACAATTTAATTCTTACTGGGGCATTTTTAACACAAACACGAGAATAGGGTTTCTACTATATTCCAGTGTTCCTTTCTACAATCGCAGGCCAAGACTTACACCACAGTCTTTACTGACACCAGTCTTCCACTTGAATTCAGCCACTGATTAAAAGGGAGCGATGGCAGCGTTTCCATATCAAGTGCCATACAGGTACACTGAGTGCAGGCAAACATGAAGATGTTTAAGTCTTGCCTTATCGAGACATGTTTCCTGTAACACTAAGGCAACTGCCCGCTTCACGTACCTTCATCCTACTTGTTAGACGATTCAGTAACGTCTAATGACGTCGCCTTCATTTCACCATTAGAACTCAGCAACACTGAGAGGGAACACAGCTGCTGCTTCTCAGATGTTTGTCAACTAATTAACAAGGCGCTTCCCAATATCCTATTTCTTCCTTTTCAACCTTAGAGACACGAGACAAGTCACGAGTTTTTATCGGTGTACACTGTTCTTTCTCGCTGTTGTCCGCCCCCATAATTACTGATGGCGGACCGGGAGGTATCGTGTTAACAATTTCGGTCACGAAAGTGTTTGAACCAGTGGTGAAAATATTTTCTGTACAACTAATATCTATCGCTGTAGCTGTTCGTGTGCACTCCGTAATATAGACATGTTTTAACACGGTTTCGTATTTATGTAAATACCGTTTTCACTATCTGGCACGAAGATTTGAAAATGGGTTCCTTCTCGGAACTAGTCACGGAGTAAATAAAAAATAAGTGAAATTTGCGACTTTTGTGCTGATTAACAGAAGTTGCTGACTTGCAAATATTCCCGTGTGCCTGAAGTTCGTAAAAGTGTTACCTTTCTACATGAGTTATTCAGTACCCTTGATCCACATCAATGCGCGGAAAACTGATGACAAAACAAATTCTGACACGAATCTTCATTACTAAAGTTAAGGCAGTATACAATGAGGTGACAAAAGTCATGGAGAACCTCGTAATATGGTGTTGGACTTTCTTTTGCCCAGTATAGTGTAGCAACTCCACATGGCATGGAATCAGCTAGTCGTTGGAAGTCCCTTTCACAAATTTGGAGTATGCTACCTCCAAAGCCTGCCATAATTCTGAAAGTGATGCCGATGCAGGATTTGCTACACGAACTGGCCTCTCCATCATGTGTCCCATACATTTCCGATGAGAATCATGTCAGGCGATCTGGGTGAGCAAATCATTTGTTCCAATTGTCCAGAAGGTTCTCCCTTTGACAAAGTATACTGTCACCCATAAAAATTCCACCGTTGCTAGGGAGTGAGAAGTCCATGAATGGCTGCAAATGGTCATATATGGTTTAGTTGGACCAGAGGACCAACTCCAGCGTAAGTAAACACTGCCGACGCCATTATAAAGCCAGCAACAGCAACAGCTTGCACAACGACTTGTTGACAACTTCGGTCCATTGCTTCGAGGGATGTGCGCCACACTCGAGACCTACAATCAGCTCTTACCAACTGCAACAGAAACTCATCTGCCCAGGCCTCAGTTTTCCGGTCGTCTACGGCCCAACCGATACGGTTACGAGCCCAGGACAGGCGCTGCAGGCGATGTCGTGCTGTTAGAAAAAGCACTCGCGTCGTTCATCAGCTGCCACAAACAATTAACACCAAATTTCGCCTCACTGTCCTAACAAATGCCCCACATTGATGTCTATGACTACTTCACGCACTGTTACTTCTTTGTTAGCACTGGTAACTCTACGTAAATGCTGCTGCTCTCGGTCGTTAAGTCAAGGCCGTCGACCTCTGTGTTGTCCCTTGTGAGCAGTAACGGCGGAAATTTAATATTCACAGCAGGTTCTTCACACTGTGCATCTCTAAAGATTTCAGAAACAGGATGTTCATGCGTCTTGCTCCAATTACCATTTCTAGATCCAATTACCATTCCGCGTTGATAGTCTTTTAACTCGCGTCGTGAGGCCATAATCACCGCGGAAACCTTTTCACAAGGGTACAAATGACAGCTCAGCCAAGCACTGGCCTTGTATATCTTGTGTACCCGGTACTACCGCCATCTGTATATGTGCATATCGCTGTTGCAAGATTTTTATCATATTACTGTTTCGGCTGGACCCAGCAACACATACCGGGCGTCCCTCCTGAGAATCTGAGATGCATTTTCCCTCGTGTTTCGGGTTTCAGCAAACGCTTGCAATTCCGTTTTTGCAGTGTGTGGACGGAATCAGCCAAAACTGATACTTCTCATTACGTCTTTCCTGTGAGTCCAGTGTCGACGGAAAGCGCCGGATTGTTTGGCGTTGTAAACTAATTAAATTTTAAAGTGGTAAATTTTTGTGGCCATTGAGTAGTTTAGACCAATATTTGTTTCATGTACGTGTACTGACAGAGACCGTAAAACAGCATGGCAATAGCAATCAGCTGGAGGTCAGGGAGGTGCTGTTACTGCTGCAGTTCAGGTTATCGTTCGTGCTTCACTGTCCCTGTTAATCAATTTCGATAAAACAAATATTGCACTAGACTAATTTGTGACAGCGCTTTCGAATGGGCACTTAAAATTCTGCTTTGAAATGGGAATTTGTGTTTGTAATGGGAAACAACCGACACAAGGCTCCTCATAAAAGACATGACGAGCTGTGTTTATTTGGTCTGCTTCCAGCTACATATGGCGAAAAACTAAATTGTAGATATCTGCCGAAACACGAGTGAACATGTGCTTGACTTCGTGGGGATGTAATTGGTGGCTTGAGGAAGAAAATTACGTTACGGTTCCGTGTCCGGAAACGTCATCCAACGACGCCACAGAGATTTGAAACGCTACAAAGTTCAGCGATGATGAAAAGGATGAATGCATCATTTTGAGCTGAGGGTTCCTGGGCTGGAAACGAACGAGTCGAAAGTTATGAGCGAAAATCGTTCCGGTACGTCTGACAATGGAATGCATGAACCGGTACTTTTGTTGAGATTGTACGGTGGGAAACTTTCAGAAGTGGTAGTATGGAGGAAAATAATGTCCAGTAAACATGGGCGCTAAAATGCGTACTTTAAGGGCTATGAAAACTTATTCAGTAGAGGAGATGTGTTTCACAGCAACAAAGATGAAAAAGTGCTTATCACTCCTCAGGTATGCATTTTAGAGTCCATATTTTGGACATTTATTTCTTGATCTGGTCCATACTTCCACTTCTGAAAGTCGTCTACCGATCAATCGCAGCAATAACACTACAAGTATACGTCTCCTATTGTCAGATGTATCTGTACGATTTTCGCTCATAACTTTCGACTCGTTCGTTTCTGGACCAGGATCCCTTACCTCAATTTGTTGTATTTATCCTCCTTCATCATCCCTGAAAGTTTGTAACATCATCACGGAATCACCCTGCATACATACGAAAGTGCCCGTGCCTATATCTTGGAGACGTTTCCGGGCACTGGTTCCTATCCTCGTTTTGTTCCCCAAGACACCTTCTATATCCCCTAAAAGTTTGTCTGTGTAATTTTGAAATATCCTGTACATATAATGCCTGATATAAAAAGTGAAGAACCCCGAAGACAAATGATAGTGCGTGACTTCGTACGCCTCACGTCGTCAGCAGATGGCAGTATTAATTATTTGTCATAGCTAGAAAGGCCACTATAGTGCACTGGTGTTCTTGGTGCTTAGTACTGTTAACAGGCCTTGTATTGTGTATGGGGAGCGTGAAGAGTGTCTGATATTGGGTGATAACTGTTTATGACATGGAAATGCCGCGTACTCATCTGAGACAGCAACTGAGTGAATTTAAAAGGGCTTCCCATTTGCCTGGTTGCTTAAATCATGCAACATTCACATTTGCGGGTCGTTCGTATGTAACTGTGGCCAGAGTTTGAACTGCATACAAACATGAGGGCAGGCATACTGGCAGTAAAGGTTCCAATTGACCACATCAAACGACAGAATGATGGGACTGCTATCATATGATCCATGAGCACAGTAATCCCATCACATCTCTCCCTTCTATCTCAGACTAAGTAACTCACAGCCTGGGGCATCCTTTGTCGTCCCAGACCATTGATCGGAGTCAGGCAGCATCCGGACTAGGTAATTAGCGTACCATGTATAATTAGCGTACCATGTATAGACAGGCGTAAACACAACGTCACAAACTGCTGCGTTTGGAGAAGTGCCATGACCGGAAACCACGGACTGCTGATGAATGGAGTCGCTCTGTGTTCAGTGTTGAATCTCGTTTTCACACTACTTAGGATGACCATCGTCAACGAGTAGGGCAGTGGCTATGATACAGATCCCATTCTTCCAACGTTTTAGAGCGGTGTCCCTCCCCGTGTCGTCGCATGGAGAGCCATCGGATATGGCTTCAGGTCATGGCTAGTAGTAATCGAGGGATTTCGGCCTGTACGACGGTACGTGACCAACGTACGGCTTCGTCATGCGTCACCTCTCGTATGAGAACATATTGGTGCCATTTTTCGATAGATCAATACTCATCCACAGATGGCAACTGCTTCATTTTGAGGAACTCCCGTGGCCTGCAAGATCCACATATCTCTTCCCAATGGAACATGTGTGGGAACAGTTTACAAGTCAACTCTGGCCCGTTGCTTTTATCCAGGGCATCAGGAGGCAGTGGTAATGTCTACATATCTTCGGAAACCTCGACGTTACCTATCATTTTTATTAAATTCTGAATAACTGAAACTATTTTATACGCAGCTAAATCCACCTTAAGCTCAACCCCTTATTTAATACTGAAAGCACTTGTAAGAGAAGGAAATTATTTAGTTGTGGACCACCTTTCTTTAAAAGCCCACGGCCTTGCTCCAGTGTTAACTACGGTTCCAATAAGATCACAGAAGTTAAGTGCTGTGGGGCTGGGCTAGCACTTGGATGGGTGCCCATCCAGTCTGCAGAGCACTGTTGGCATGTGGGGTGCATTCAGCCCTTGGGAGGCTAACTGAGGATATACTTCACTGTGATGTAGTAGCTCCGGTCTCATAAACTGACATGCGGCCGGTTGCAACGATGTGCTGACCACATGCCCCTCCAAATCCGCATCTAGTGGCACCCGTGGGCTAAGGATGACACGGCGCCCGATCGGTACCGTTGGGTCTTCATGGACTGTTCGGAGGAGGGACTTTTTTTTCTAGCTTGGCTCAAGGAAAAAAAAGTATAAAAAAATCAGTGCTTGCATGTCGGCAGTGGGGGTGCAACATCGGGGTGGTAAGTGGGTTCATCCTGCTAACATGTTTGTATGTTACACTGGATTTTGTAATCAGTGAAATAACTTCACGTACCCTCTGGACCAGTAAAGTTCGTTTCGAGATTGCTTCACTTTGGGTGATAGGCAGTGTTTTTAAATCCCCAGTAAACGCCAAACTTCATCAAAGGTACTTATAGGTTGCACGTAATAACGATTGTCACCATCATGATCCACCGACTCAATAACGAGATAGACTTCTCCGTTATTTTACGGTTGCAAAAGCCGCTTACATCCTGCAGCTTCAGTATTCGTAATTTTTTCATGCGTTAGTGGCCAGTGGTTGCAGACGATGCTTAGAGACACTGAAATCAGTGTACAACCAACACATTTGTTAGAAAGCACTTCTTTTGTGTGAAGAATGTGTGAGAAAGTTTGGAATTAAGTGAAAGAGACCACAGATTCTACACGAATCTGGGGAACTATCGGAATTAAATTAGTAAAAATCTTCCCGTTGGATGTTAAACTGCATGAGGGCACTCAATGTTTGTAGTGTTACAGGGAAACTAAATAGACTGCAGTCGCACAAAAATCCTGACGAATCTTTATGAAACCAGCTCACCTCGCTCTACCCTCAAAAGTTTACCAATAGTGCCAAGGGTTCTGAATGAAATCTGAATCGCATAGTTTACGGTACTTCAACTACTTTGGAAAATAAATATAATGAAACAAGACATTGGTTTCCATTAAAAAAAGAAAAACAAATCAAGTGACTTACAGGATAATACAACCGGAATAAATCAAATGAATTGCTAAAAATATATACGAAAACACAGCAATGGAACAGCATCTTCTCTGGCGGTGCAAAGCACATGCACTGTAACACAACAAATAAATTAAAAGCAACACGTCACGAAGGAATTATCCGAATGAGGTGGAAAATCGGTAGATATTATGTACGCTTACAGACAAACAGATGATTACAATTTCAGAAAAATTGGTTGAGTTATTCATAAGAAAGAGCTTCACAAATTGACCAAGACAGCAGCGTGGTGATTCACCTCCGGCCCACATGCAAGCAGTTTTCGTCTTGTTATTGACTGACAGAATTGTTGGATGTCCTCCTCAGGGGTATCGTGCCAAGTTCTGTCCATTTAGGGCGTTAGATCTCCAAAATAACGAGCTGGTTGAAAGGTTCTGCCCACAATGCTCCAAACGTTCTCAGTTGGGAGGAGATTCTGCGATCTTGCTGGACAAGCAGTAGAAACTCCAGCTGTGTGCGTACGGGCATTATTTTGCTGAAAAATGAGCCAGGGTGGACTGCAACGAAGGGCGACTAAACAGACCGTAGAATACCGTTGAAGTACGGCTGTTTCGTAAGGATTCCGCGGATGACAAGCAAAGGGATGCTACGTTGAAAAGAAATGGCACCCCAGATCATCATTCCTGGTTGTCGCGCCGTATGGCTGTGTGGGGCGTCTCCAGACCGTCTTCGTCGTGGAATCTCATTGGAGTAGAACTGCCTTTAGTGATAAGGCCTGCTTCGAAATGAGCTCCGATGACCAGTGAAGACTTCATTTCACAGTACTGGACGTCCGTGTGGTTGAGGCGATCATGCACTTCACCTGACAGACGAGCTCCAGTTGTTCAGTTGTGACTATTTAAAATGGCCCAAAGCCGAAACCGGTCGTGGTGTTTAACTAGTGCTGTGACTCAGTAAATATACTTGCATTCTCCGTCGCTCGTATTTAATATTATAGAGTGACCACGAGTTACTAATTTTGAAATACTATTCTTATGGGTAAAATTTACTTTATGTTCAGCATTTGTAAACATCTTAATTCTAAGCTTGAGTCGCTAGGGTTCCTCGTACTCTAAGACATTCCGTTTGTGGGGATATGTCTTTGTTAATCGTATTATTTCCTACATAAGTGTAGTGCCCTTCGTACAGCTGATCGTGAACTCTTCGAGATTATAACACTGAATGAATAACACCTGAGTAATAATGTAGACAACGATACAACTTTGATGGAATGCAATAAAATGAAATCAGACGACGCTGAGGGGATTGTATGAGGAAAGAGTCACTGGAAAAAGGTGATGAGTTTTGCTATTTGAGTAGCAGTAAGTGGCAATGGCCAAAGTAGAAAGGGTAGGGAGGGGAGATTGACAACAGCAATGAAAGCGTTTATGAAACATGTAAGTTTGTTTTGATGGAATATAAGTATCTGAAGTGTTTCTAAAAGTATTTTATTGGGTGTATTCCTGTACGAAAGAGAAATTTGGGTAATCAATTCAGACAAAAAGGGGATTGAAGCATTTGGTACAGAAGAATATTGAAAATTAAATGTGTAGATCGAATACCTAATGCGGAGATACTGAACTGTCTGGAAAATTAATTTGTGGCACAGCTTGAATAAAAGAAGGGACTTTTCCTCCATTCCTCATCTGGAAACTGTAGCATCCGCTCCATACCTCTCATAGTAGGATCACGGTGCTAAACCAAAATCGATAAGGCACAACGTTACCAAAGACATTAACGAAGTCTCGCAGCAGTCCGCAACGATGAATGGGAGTCTCACTCTCTCTCTCTCTCTCTCTCTCTCTCTCAGCACCGCAGAGATTGATATTGAGCAGGGCATGAATTCGCTGTGCGCCAATTCATGACCTCTGATGAAATGGTCAGAACCATATAATTATGATACCAGCGCTATTGAAGTTTCAAGTGGAACTGTACTTTTGTAAACGTTGAACTTGTACTTCAAGAGAAGAATTTGTAGTTGTGTGCATCAGGTTGTAAATATTTGACATACTCCCGCGCAATGGACTTTTATAAATTCAAGTAAATCTGTTATCCTTCTTATAACAAAGTGAACTAATGTTTCTACATTGTATTTCCGAACAGTCATTTCCAAGAACAATGAAGAAACCACAGAAGTGAATAGACGACTATAGTTTGGTGTGATCATAACATTAGGGTCTTGCATCACTGTGAGCTGTTAAGAAAAGAGTTAAGCTTGGAATGGATAATCCGTTCCACAAATCTACGTCAAATTTTCTCTGGATCACTGGCTGTTCTTACTAAGTAAATCGTGCTTTTTGTCGCAGGGGCCGGCCGGTGTGGCCGTGCGGTTCTAGGCGCTTCAGTCTGGAACCGCGTGACCGCTACGGTCGCAGGTTCGAATCGTGCCTCGGGCATGGATGTGTGTTATGTCCTTAGGTTAGTTAGGTTTCAGTAGTTCTGGGTTCTAGGGGACTGATGACCACAGATGTTAAGTCCCATGGTGCTCAGAGCCATTTTGTCGCAGGGATTTGAAAGTTGATATCCTACTAGCGTAATCTGAATTTAAGCAAAATCTCTACACACACTGCGAAGACACAGATCGAATAGAGTTCCATAAAGAGCCCGAGGCCTTAGACAAATGTGGAAATGTTCACTTCGCGTGACGAAGTATTCTAGGACCGTCGTGTGGACTCGTGCGCTTTGCATAGTAGTCTGTGCATTGACCGGCGCTGTCTACTGGCGAACTGCCACACCGCACATTAAGCATGCAGGGTTTGTTCAGGGTCTCGCGGGAGCAGCATTTGATCTCCCCTCTGGACGCGTCTTGACGACGGAAAAACTCCCTCACCTGTTTGGCGTGCACAGTGCAGATTTCGCAGCTTCACGATGCCCGACGCGCTAAAGAGATTCTTTTGTGATGACCTCAGTTTAAAATATATCTTTCTACTCTCTGGTTTCATTCAACACTGCTCACATGTAAAGTTCTTGCCGATGCTTGAAAGGATTCTCTTCACACGCGAAACTTTTTTCATTTGTCGTGGAACAGGTTATGGAAATGTTAGCTTGCTAGATGAGACAGCATTAGGTGTCCAGGTATAGTTGAAAATTTCTGAACAATACGACGAGTGGATTTGTAAACTCAGAGATGACATTCGACGACTCCACAAATGTTCCATCGTGTCATTTACCTGGAAATGTGGAAAATCAAAACTGTAGGAACAGCTATTCGTTCTTCTTCTGAAACTACGGAGGAGTGAATCTAGCGAGGTCGCTCGCATGAATGGCGTCATGTAAAATCACATGCTACAAGACGTCATCCGTGAAATGACTCAATTAGTTACCAAAATTGTTAATCTAATGTGTCGCTTTCATAATGGAGTCGCTAGCCAAAATCAAAAGTTCTGGGATGAACACCCACCATAGCTAATATACTATCACGCCGAGTGAATGCATTTATGGGAAACACATATTGTGACAAAACAATCAACGTGTTTCCAGTGGTTACCCTGAACAGGCAAATCTTTTGCTGTGATCTGTAGTCTAATTCTGATGTTCCTAAGACCTCTGCAGTAGTTGCTATTGGGCCAGCAATGATTCCCACACGAATATCCTGCTGTGCACCTCCGTCTCCAATAACGTGAGACGGATTTTGTGCACTAGAAATAATGTCCTTCAAGAAGAAGGACAAGGTTGCTGGAACCACGCCCCTAGATGATGCATCGTATTCTAACGCTTCAATTGGTGATAGAAGACAGCACGTGTGCAGCCTAGGAGACATTCTATACCCCAGAGTCAGTTAGATACAGAAGGCGTCAACGGAATGATTTCCTTGTGATGTACACATCATTACAGTATAAAAGTTGCTCATATAATATTGTTCAGTGAATGGCGAAGAATAATGTATTGGTAAGATGAAATATGAGTGGTCTTGTAATGGAAATAATGCACTCCCGTCAATTAAGGAACCGGGGTTCATTGCAGCTATAAAATACCGTGAAAGGTCTTTTCGTTGCAATCCAAGATTTTTGCGATCTGAAGCAAGCAAACAAGTTTCAGAAATCGTTGTGTATCTTCCCCATTTCTTCTCCAATATCTGAACCATTCAAGTTTCCATTGCTGCATGTTACACACGTTCTCATACAGGGGGCTTAATACAACAACCGGTACGAAGAGGACAAATTTAGGAGACCATCCATGCAGCTGCTAAAGAGTTTCAGAATACAGTCTGAGTTAAGTTGGGAACTACGGATACATGTGCATTTGAACCTATTGAAATGTATACATTTTCAGTGATATAAATGTTTTCCTATCAATTAATTTTCTTCCATATAAACAATATAAACTGATCAGGTGAGACCTGCCCTCCACAAGGCAACCATAAGGCTTCTGGAACGGGAGCCAAAATTTCGACGTTCCCCAGTACGGTCAACATTACTTCATCCGTACTTTCTAATGCCTACGGCTTTCCAACATCAGTAGCATTCCTCGCCACAACAAATCCTTTAAGTCAGAGCAGATACCAGGACACCAGTCATGAGATGCTAAATATCGGTTGGTCAACGTCAGAACATGTCTGCGTTACAAACCCTCCAGTTGCCTGAAACGAAACATGACGAAGTCTACGTTTCCGATACAAGAAGTTATATGGCGGTTGAGAAATAATGTTTCCACCAGTGGCAGAGAAACATCCTGCATAATAGTATGAAAATCATCAATAATTATGTTTCAGTATATGCAGGAGAGGGAGGATTAAAGTAAGGTTACACAGAGAGGAAGATATCTTATTTTTATTTAGAATCCGTTTAGTTTTCCATTGCCCGTTGTCTGAATATACGGTAGTTGATATCCGATTAACCTGCATTATTCTCTGACTACTCTGACGTAGGAACGACGATGGAGCACTACTTGGAGATGCCTGTTGGCAGTCATTCTCGAGACATTCACAAATCGTCGACCTTACGTCTCCTGCTATTGGGCAGCTTCTGGACAAAGATCTCTCCGCTCACCACGATAGAGCCCTTTCCCATTTAACAAGGGCAAACAAATGTTCCAATCTCGAGAGACATTTATAGTGGATATGTCGCATCACAAAACTGCTGTCAGAAGTTCAGAAGTATTAGTTAACTTGAAACTAACCTTCAACTAACGCTCCCCTTAGCATAAATGAAAGTGATTGGTACATACTAACAGGGTTGCTATCTGCTGATGTAGCTAAGACTGCTTTAACGTGCGCAGTGCCGCGATGTGGAAGGCATCTTGAGAACACCAAGCTATCCTTTCCAAACACAAGCAGTTCTCTGACGAAAAAGCCGTCTCCCTCCTGGGTAAAATACTGCGGAAAGAAGCGTCTCTCATTCGGATCTCCAGATGATAACTACTTTGGAGGAGCACAAAAGGAAAATTCTGTATAATGTAAGCATGTGGAATGTCACAACTCTAAGGAAATGTAGGAAGGTAGAAACTCTAAATATAAAAATGGGAAGTTGGGAAAGCGTTATTTTGAATTTTCTTCGTTTTCTTGCCACTGTAACTCATTTGGATAGTGTACGTAAAAGGCTAATAATCATACAATAACTTAGAAGAATAAATAAGTACCATCCATGGTGCTGCATATACAAAATGTGAGACAGTAAGATGGAGTAAGTTCATTGTTTTTCGTATCTTCCAGGGCAGGTATATCGTGTCATGCTCCAACATACGAAGTAGCACCCTTGACGGGAGCTCTGCTTCGGACCTTGTTGTGCATCGTCATAGGGATCACAGTCAACGACTGCGATCGACTATATCTCTATGTATAATCCGATCATTGATGTTAATTAAGTAATTTAGCTCGACGGGAATACAACGATTCCGTGTGATGGTCTCATACTTGGCCGTTTTTACCTTTTCGTGTGGTAGTGTGGAGATGCTTTCCAGAGTTGTCAACATATATACAATTAATGTTTCAGGATTCCACATAAATACTCACGTAATTAACGGCTGGTTCCTTGCCTGGCACAGGAATTTCACAAAAGTCTGCATGAAAGATACCAAGAGTTCTACAACATCTTACATTACCCACCTTATGTACGGAGTGAAATGCATTAAAAGCGATTTATGTACAGTTCATCCAAATAACGAGGTTGTTTCATTTAGACAAATAGATTATTTTACTCATTGATATTCAGCGAAACGTTTGACAAGATTCGCTGTAGTGTACATACTGTAGTTTGTAAATAACAGACTAGTTATGAGTTTCTTCTGTTGTGGCATAAAATACGTTGGCTGTAGCTTATAGCTATTTCCATCAGACGTCGTCGTCGTTTTATGTTACAGGGATTTTGACGTCGTTTCTTTCGTCACTATGTTTTTGAGCGCTACTTTGTTTATGCAAGTCTTCCTTTCATTGAGGATCATAACTAAGGATTTTGTTGTGTTGTCTTACATTTGTCGTTCTGTTTATTTTCCGATAAAATTCTCATTGGCTACTAGCCCCGTCAAATGGATTAAAAGCCACGGGTGTTCGGCCGACTGCCAAGTGTGACTTTTGTGTGACTGCAACCGCCGACTTAATACAGACGCTCTGCCTTCTGTGTCATCACTGATGCTCATCCCGGTGCCATGTATGATTCAAACCCGGTTAGTAGATACTCTGAGAGCGCACAGGATAAGGTTACTATTGTGGATGGGGCCGTAAGCAGTTACTATGAGTTGCACAATCTAACACACAGCTTTATTTTTCTAAGAACCACTTATTTACACAGTGCTTTAAGAGATCACAGTTAGACAATACGGCTGAAGGCCTAGTTAAAGAAAACTTGAGATACTTTTTGAGCTGAAGGCCTAAAACCACACCAAAAACAAGAACGGCTGGGCTGAAGGCCTGGCTTGGAAATTAAAAGCAATTAAAAATATAAGGTAAAAAATTTAAGAAAACATGCAACTGAAAACAATTGGCGGCTGAAGGCCTACACTACATGTCTGAAAGAGAACTATAATTAAAACACATTAATAGACAATTTTTTCTAACCAAGAAATTCCTTTTTAAACTTACAACGCGACAGCCGAAAGCCTAATTAAAGTAATAATAACTTTTTGCACGGCTGAAGGTCACAAACAAATTTGAAACAACTGCTGAAGGCCTGATCAACAAGTCAGACAAACAATTTAAAATAAATCCCTTCCTTCTTACAAAAAATTTTCCTTTAAAGAGTACACACGTCTGAAGACCTTATTAAAAGGGGTTCACGTAAATCCTTCTCTGAAGGGCACACATAACACATTGTACATTTAAAGGCTTAGGGCCTGGATTACAAACAGTTTCAGATAGAACCAATTTTAAGGAAAATACTTTCTCTATTTTTAAAAATAAAATCAATCCTCAAAAATTTACCACGGCTGAAGGACTTTATGTAAAATTTAAAAGAACTGAACTAATACACGGCTGAAGACCTTGCACAATACTTGAAACTAAAATAAAAATCACAATATAAAACAAACAGAACAAGTGGAGCTCAGAAGTGTTCCATGGGTCGGCCTGAGAAGGTAGCTCAAACGTAAGGTGAGATGAGACAGGCAGCCAAGAGTCGAAGTTAAATAATCGGATGAAAACCCAAAAAATTAGGGACGGCCCAAGGACCGACCAACAATTTAACCAATTCCCTACCCTCCAACGAACGGCGCAACGATGGAAAATTTCGGCTAGGGACGAGGATACGAACAGCACGACGTCTTCAGAAATTGGCGTCTATAAACAGCGAAGGGGACAATAACCACTCTAAGCAAAATATAACCAAACAACTAAAAAGGCTGTCGAACTACATGCTGTGCCGGACAGCATCAACACGATGAGGAAAGACACACTGCTGGAAAACTATGCTAACTTGCAGGGCAGGTAACTTGGGCGTTGGCGGCCACAGGGCAGAAAATACCGCTGGAGCACTTCACTGGCAAGAAACAATCAATTTAATAATTAATCACAATATAGGAAGACGGCTGCAAGATTTCGCCCACTCCAACACATCATACATTGCTGCTAGCCTAAACGGCCCAGGGAGCAACGACCTGCAAATAAACGAAGAGATGTCACAATAGTTGAGGTTCCACAACAGGTTAACTGATCACTCAACTTCAGCGTCCAGGTTGGGTGGGCAACGAACTTTGTGGCCCTCGCAGCTAGCGACTCAAGACCCGACAGCGCATGCACGACGCCAGCGGTCCCAGACTGACCTAGCGCCACAGAGACTTCCTCGCTGCTCCGTCCCAACCGACTGACCGCCACACACACCACCACACCCCGGAAATAATAGTGGTCACACCAAAGATAGTACGACAGTACTAGTATCGACAAGCGCTGCTGCTGCCACTCAAAGAGGCAAGCCGGCAACTTCGCTACGCCAGCATGTAAGGAAGAAACAAGACGCCACTGGATGTGACAAAATGCCAAAGAACAAATGGCATGAACGCGAGCCACACACGGCTCAATGATAATGACTTCGTTGCGCACACGCCACTCTCTCTTCAGTGTTCCGATGACCGCGTCTCAAGCTGTGATTAACTTCAGGTTACTGGCTTTATTGAAGGTGTTGTCACAAACTTAGGTCTCGACCGCTTTTTTTAATGATATCAGGGAAGCTGTAAGTAGACTCTGTGCAACAGCATGTGTCATCTGGCGCCACTGAACGGAGACCAGCATCAATTGCTATGGGGATTACCATACCATACGTAGGCTGTCACTGCCGGAACGCAAACGGCTGCATTTGGAATGGTGGTGTGACTGCAGATGAATTACATCGATTTGTGTTCAGAGATGAGATGCGGTTTTCCACGACGCCAGACGACTATCGCTGACGAATAAGACGGCAACCTGACTGGAGAAGCACAGTGGTGTATCTAAAGGCCTCATGGTGTGGGAAGCCATTGGGTACGATTTCTTGTCATGGCGAACATTATCTGACGGATCTCTGAAGACACAATCCCATGTCGAGGACATACTGCGTTCTGTCTCATACGATAATATCGTGGCGTTATTTCTCAACAGGACACCGAGCGAGGTGGCGCAGTGGTTAGACACTGGACTCGCATTCGGGAGGACGACGGTTCAATCCCGCGTCCAGCCATCCTGATTTAGGTTTTCCGTGATTTCCCTAACTCGCTCCAGGCAAATGCCGGGATGGTTCCTTTCAAAGGGCACGGCCGACTTCCTTCCCCATCCTTCCCTAATCTGATGAGACCGATGACCTCGCTGTCTGGTCTCCTTCCCCCAACAAACCAACCAACCTCAACAGGACAGTCTTCGTCCACATATGGTACGTGATGCTGAGTCTTTCCTGTGACAAACAAGATCCCCAGATCCGTATCCAATACAACACGTGTGGGGCCAGTCCGGAACCCAACTCAGTCCCAGCGGCAGTATCTTCGATATCAATGACCAGTGACAATATATATGGGCCCTTTTGTATCAAGGGAGGTGGCAACGGCTTTATGAGACCCTTACCAACCGTACCAGTGCATGAATCTAGTCCACGAGGGTGCTACATCATACTCTTAAGTGAGCCCTTAATAAGCTTCTCGTAAACCTGACTCGATTTTGTAATCACCAGAACAACCTCACATGCCAACTAAATTGGTTAAGTTTCATTTCGTTTCCTCCTTCTTTCCTCTGAGCTTCACTGTCATTGTCAGGCAGGGTATGTTGATGTAGAAAAATTCTGAGTGATTCCAAAAGCGGACCGTTCAAGTTAGTACCTTGGCGTCAGATAGGAACACCTCCACTTCCTCAATGTACCCGGTAATTCCGATTTACGAAAATGCACGTCTCCGGTTATCTCTTGTGCTACCATAGGAGCCGAAATGGAACAGTAGCACGTTTGGGGCGGTCGGAGGGAGCTGCCTACTGACTCGATAATTATGCGGGTTTCATACTTCTGTGCTCCATTGTGTTACAGTTGTCAAAACAGGCGACGTGAAATGGAGAAGCTGTCTTTGAGCAGCAGACAGACTTTCGGCCCAAGGCGTTCTAATGAGTTCCACGTGTCACGCACTGAGACAGGTACGTTTGTAACTGCTAAAAACATGTACACCATGTTCACAGAAATTCTGAAAACTTTAAACAGAATAGAGCTGAGTATATCTCCGTCCTAAAAGTTGAGAAGGTACAGTTTCAGAAAAAAAATGGATGACAACCCTACAGGATTCATGGCGTGAATTCCCTCCAACTCTACTTCAGACATTGGTCGAGTCCACGCCACATCGTGTTGCGGCACTTATACGTGCTTGCCAGGGACCTTCACGATATTGGGCAGATTCACCAATTTCATTGGCTCTTCAGTGTATAATTGTATTATAACATTTCATATGATGATTTTTTTTTGCACCAGCACTTAATAAATTGCTCCAGAATAACTTCCAAGGAGGTAAAATACATGTAAATGAACCATGGACCTTGCGATTGGTGGGGAGATTGCGTGCCTCAGCGATACAGATAGCCGTACCGTAGGTGCAACCACAACGGAGGGATATCTGTTGAGACACCAGACAAACGTGTGGTTCCTGAAGAGGGGCAGCAGCCTTTTCAGTAGCTGCAGGGGCAACAGTCAGGATGATTGACTGATCTGGCCTTGTAACACTAACCAAAACGACCTAGTTCTGCTGGTACTGTGAACGGCTGAAAGCAGGGGGAAACTACAGCCGTAATTTTTCCCGAGGGCATGCAGCTTTACTGTATGGTTAAATGATGATGGCGTCCTCTTGGGTAAAATATTCCGGAGGTAAAATAGTCCCCCATTCGGATCTCCGGGCCGGGACTTCTCAGGAGGACGCCGTTATCAGGAGAAAGAAAACTTGTGTGCTAAGAATCGGAGCTTGGAATGTCAGATCCCTTAATCGGACAGGTAGGTTAGAAAATGTAAAAAGGGAAATGGATAGGTTAAAGTTAGATATAGTGGGAATTATTGAAGTTCGGTGGCAGGAGGAACAACACTTCTGGTCAGGTGAATACAGGGTTAGAAATACAAAATCAAATATGGGTAATGCAGGAATAGGATTAATAATGAATAACAAAATAGGAATACGCATAAGCTACTACAAACAGCATAGTAAACGGATTATTATGGCCAAGATAGATGCGAAGCCTGCCAAGATAGATACGAAGCCCACGCCTACCACAGCTGTACCGGTTTATATGGCACTAGCTCCTCAGATGACGAAGACATTGATAAAATGTATGATGAGATAAAAGAAATAATTCCGATAGTGAAGGGAGACGAAAATTTAATAGTCAGGGGTGACTGGAATTCGGTAGTAGGAAAAGGAAGAGAAGGAAACGTAGTAGGTGAATATGGAATGGGGGTAAATACTGAAAGAGAAAGACGCCTGGTAGAATTTTGCACAGAGAATAACTTAATCATAGCTAACACTTGGTTCAAGGATCATGAAAGGAGGTTGTATACATGGAAGTAGCCTGGAGATACTGGAAGGTGTCAGATAGATTATATAATGGTAAGACAAAGATTTAGGAACCGGGTTTTAAATTGTAAGACATTTCCAGGGACAGATGTGAACTCTGACCACAATCTATTTGTTATGAACTGCAGATGAAAACTGAAGGAACTGCAAAAAGGTGGGAATATAAAGAGATGCGATCTGGAAAATTGAAGGAACCAGAGGTTGTAGAGAGTTTCAGGAAGAGCATTGGGGAACGATTCACAAAAATGGTGTAAAGAAATACAGTAGAAGAAGATTGGGTAGCTTTGAGAGATGAAATAGTGAAAGCAGCAGAGGATCAAGTAGGTAAAAAGACGAGGGCTAATAGAAATCCTTGGGTAACAGAAGAGATATTGAATTTAATTGATGAAAGGGGAAAATACAAAAATGAAGTAAATGAAACAGGCAAAAAGGAATATAAACGTCTCAAAAATGAGATCAATAGGAAGTGCAAAATGGTTCAGCAGGGATGGCTAGAGGACTAATGTAAGGATGTAGAGGCGTATATCACTAGGGGTGAGGTAGATACAACCTACAGGAAAATTAGACCTTTGGAGAAAAGAGAACCACTTGCATGAAAATCAAGAGCTTAGATGGGAACCCAGTTCTAAACATACAAGGGAAAGCAGAAAGGTGGAAGGAGTATATAGATGGTCTATACAAGGGCGATGTTCTTGAGGACAATATTGTGGATATGGGAGATATAATAGTGCTTGAAGAGTTTGATTCCATTAGAACTACTGACAACCATGGGAGAGCCAGCCCTGACAAAACTCTAGCATCTGGTGAGCAAGATGTATAAGACAGGCGAAATACCCTCAGACTTCAAGACGAATATAATAATTCCAATCCCAAAGAAAGCAGGTGTTGACAGATGTGAAAATTACAGAACTATCAGTTTAATAAGCCACGGCTGCAAAATACTAACACGAATTCTTTACAGACGAATGGGAAAACAGATGGAAGCCGACCTCGGTTTAGATCAGTTTGGATTACGTCGAAACGTTGGAATAAGTGAGGCAATACTGACCCTACGACTTATCTTAGAAAATAGATTAAGGAAAGGCAAACGTACGTTTCTAGCATTTGCAGACTTAGAGAAAGCTTTTGACAATGTTGACTGGAATACTCTCTTTCAAATTCTGAAGGTGGCAGGGGTAAAATACAGGGAGCAAAAGGCTATTTACAATTTGTACAGAAACCAGATGGCAGTTATAAGAGTCGAGAGGCATGAAAGGCAATCAATGGTTGGGAAGGGAGTGAGACAGGTTTGTAGCCTACCCCGATGCTATTCACTCTGTATATTGAGCAAGCAGTACAGGAAACAAAAGAAAAATTCGGAATAGGAATTAAAATCCATGGGGAAGAAATAAATACTTTGAGGTTCGCTGATGACATGGTAATTCTGTCAGAGACAGCAAAGGACCTGGAAGAACGGCTGAACGGTATGGGCAGTGTCTTGAAAGGAGGATATAAGATGAACATCAACAAAAGCAAAATGAGGATAATGGAATGTAGTCAAATTAAATCGGGTGATGCTGAGGGGATTAGATTGGGAAATGAGACACTTAAAGTAGTAAAGGAGTTTTGCTATTTAGGGAGTAAAATAACTCATGATGATCGAAGTAGAGAGGATATAAAATGTAGACTGGCAATGGCAATGAAAGCGTTTCTGAAGAAGAGAAATTTGTTATCATCGAGTATAGATTTAAGTGTCAGGAAGTCATTTCTGAAAGTATTTGTATGGAGTGTAGCCATGTATGGAAGTGAAACGTGGACGATAAATAGTTTAGACAAGAAGAGAATAGAAGCTTTCGAAATGTGGTGCTACAGAAGATGCTGAAGATTAGGTTGGTAGATCACCTAACTAATGAGGAGGTATTGAATAGAATTGGGGAGAAGAGAAATTTGTGGCATAACTTGACTAGAAGAAGGGACCGGTTGGTAGGACATATTCTGAGGCATCAAGGGATCACCAATTTAGTATTGGAGGGCAGCGTGGGGGGTTAAAATCGTAGAGGGAGACCAAGTGATGAATACACTAAGCAGATTCAGAAGGATGTAGGTTGCAGTAGGTACTGGGAGATGAAGAAACTTGCACAGGATAGATTAGGATGGAGAGCTGCATCAAACCAGTCTCTGGACTGAAGACCACAACAAAAACAACAACAACAACAACATCCTAAATGCATTTGCCCAAATCTTTGATAAGTACTTGTGTAACGGTATCTTTGTAAAAAGTGTAATAACAATAGGCTTTTAAAAATATGACCACTTCACAATTTATATCGTACTTTTTTTCGAACCTTCACGAATGCGACTGAGAAGTATCCTGTGTTCTGCATCTACATCATCATACATACTCTGCGTGGCAGAGAGTTTCTGCCACTACTAGTAATTTCCTTTCCCGTGCCACTCACAAACAGAACGAGGGAGAAACGCCTGTCTGTATGCCTCCGTACGAGCGTACTGCCTCTATGTTTGTGTCCTTACGCGAAGTGTAAGTTGGTGGCAGCAGAATCGTTCTGTAGTCAGCTGCAAATACCGGACCTCCCAATGTTTTCAGCAGTGTTCTCCGAATATCGCCTGGGCTCCAGTGATTCCCATTTGACTTCCCAATTCATCTCCGTAACAGTTGTGTGTTGATCGAACCTACTGACAACAATTCTAGCAGCCCGCCTCTATTGAAGGAAGCTGGCAATTTTTGGGGGGATTTCTTACTATTTTAGAGGCTTTTCGTTTTACGGGACTGTATCCTTCAAACTTTTAGCGGAAAAATTTGACAATTAACACATGTAGAGAAACAAACACCTTAAGTAAGACGTTGGAGAGGTTGTAACCACGTCTACGCCCATCCTGCGTGCTTTTAGACCTGTGCCTGACGGTTATGATCTCTGCTTGGAAGCAACCTGTCGTGTACACTTATGTTATTAATGTGAGAATACGAAATGTATGAGCTGACATGGAAGTGGATTCACATACTATCTTCCCAACTGATATACGCTGAAGTGACGTAAGTCATGGAGGACCTTCTAATTTCAGGAAATCGACGTAGTGTGTACTCAAGCCACCTGCAGAAATATTGAACCAGGTTGCTTCTACGGCCGTCCATAACTGCGAAAGTGTTGCCAGTGCAGGACTTTGTCCACGAACTAACCTGTTGATTATGTCCTACTAATGATCGATAGGATTCATGTGAGGGCAACCTGAGTAGCCACATCATTCGCTCGAATTATCTAGAATGTTCTTCAAACCAATCACGAACAACTACGGCCCAGTGCCATGGCGCTTTGTCATCAGCAAATGAATTTCTTGAAATGCTAAAAATGGTCTCCAAGTAGCCGAAAGTAACCATTTCCAGTGAATCGAAGCGTCAGTTGTTCCAGAGGTATCCAGTCCATTTCAAGTAAAGGCAATCCCCATCATTGTGGAGCTACCACCAGCTTGCACAGTGCCTTGTTGGCAACTTGCGTCTATGGTTTCGTGGAGTATGTGCCACAGTCGAATCCCACCATCACCTCTTACCAACTGAAACACGGGCTCATCTAACCTGGCTACAGTTTTCCAATCTTATAGTGTCCAACCGATGTGATCACGAGCCCAGAAAAGGTGCTGCAGGCGATGTCGTGCAGTTAGCAAAAGTATTCGCATCCACAGCCATAGCCCGTTAACGCCAAATTTCGCCCCACTGTCCTAACGGACATGTCCGTCGTACATCCCACATTAATTTATGCGGTTATTTCTCGCAGTGTTGCTTCTCAAAGGCGACTGCTCTCAGTCGTTAAGTGAAGGCAGTCGATCACATCTTTTTCTGTGGTGAGAGATAGTGCCTCAAACTGTTATTCTCGCCACACTCTTAACACTGTAGTTCTCGCAATATTGAATTTTCTAACAGCTTCCAAAACGGAATGTCCCGTGCGTCTAATTCCAACTGCCTCACTCATGTCGGAAACTTTTTCACCTGAATCAGCTGAATACAAATGACGGCTCGGCCAGTTAACTGTCTGCCCTTTTACATCTCGTGAACGCTATACTACCGCCATCTGTACATGTGACAGGATTTGTGATTTCCTGTCAGGAAGGTCACAGTTCGTAGTAATTGACGGAAAGTCATAGATAAAACAGAAGTGATTCCTGGCGTTGCCCAAGGTAGTGTTATAGGCCCTTTGCTGTTCCTTGTCTATATAAACGATTTGGAAGACAATCTGAGCAGCCGTCTTCGGTTGTTTGCAGATGACGCTCTCGTTTCTCGAATAGTAAAGTCATCAGAAGAGAAAAAGAAACTGCAAAACGATTTAGAAAATATATCCGAATGGTGCGAAAAGTGGCAGTTGACCCTAAATAACGAAAGGTGTGACGTCATCCACATGAGTGCTAAAAGAAACTCTTTAAACTTCGGTTACACAATAAATCAGCCTAATATAAAAGCCGTAAATTCAACTAAATACCTAGGTATTGCAATTACGAACAACTTAAATTGGAAAGAACACATAGAAAATGTTGTGGTGAAGGCTAAGCAAAGGGTGTGTTTTATTGGCAGGACACTTAGAATATGTAAGAGACCTACTTAGGAAACTGCCTACACTACGCTTGTCCGTCCTCTTTTAGAATACTGCTGCGCGGTATGGGATCCTTATCAGATAGGACTGACAGAGTACATCGAAAAAGTTCAAAGAAAGTCAGCACGTTTTGTATTATCGCGAACTATGGGAGAGAGTGTCACAGAAATGATACAGGATTTGGTCTGGATATCATTAAAAGAAAGGTGTTTTTCGTTGCGACGGAATCTTCTCACGAAATTCCAATCACCAACTTTCTCCTCCAATTGCGAAAATATTTTGTTGGCACCGACCTACACAGGGAGGAACGATCACCACGATAAAATAGGGGAAATCAGAGCTCGTACGGAAATATATATTCTTTCCGCCCGCTATACGTGATTGGAATACATCGCTATCCGACGACTTTTGCCACCTCAGTGTACATAAGCAGCCGCACAGCTCGGCTTGTGGATAACGTGCGTGCAATGAGGTGTCTCACGGCATTCTTGCTGGACAATCAGTTCTGTTAGTCTCGCCGGACAGTTGTTCCTGTGTAGTGCGTCGTCCTCTAGGGCAGGCCACGATTCATAATAGGAATTTCGGATTTAATTAATTGCCGGTGGATCTCGACGCGGCACAGAGCGTTAATTTGGCCGCAGCGCGTAGTACAATGTAGAAACAGCACAACGGCGCTGCTGCGGGCCGCCACCCGGTGGCAAAGGGCTGCGCCCGGCGCCTACGGTTAATTGGAAGCCCGCGCGGGGACGCAGGGAAGCCGTAGCGCGCGCCCCGAGTCGGCAGGGCAGCGAATGGCGACCCGCGGCGCAGAAGTCGGACAATGAGGCTGATTGTAAACAGAGCGGACCGCTAAGCCCGCCTGTGTGCGCGTCGCGCGCGCATTATCCGCCGGCCGGCGGCGTAATCCCTGCGGTCAACTCACGGCCCGCTGCCCCCGCCGGGAACAATCGCGCTTCCAATATTGCCTGCCGATGGGACCGGTCGACGCCGTCAGCGGCGTCATCACCATCAACATCATCACTGATGGCCGCTGGCGGCGCCCAAAGCAAACGCCACGCGCTTTCCACCACTATTGCGCCCGCCGCAACTCAACAACGCCACTCTCAGCCCATTTTCAAATTTCTTTGCCATTTACTAACTGTCGACACTCGTTCTTCATTTACCTATACACGACAAGAGCTCGTGTTTAGGACAAATGATTCCTGTGAAACTAAACGTTACCCAAACATACCCGGTGATCAAAAAGTCAGTATAAATATGAAAACTAAATAAATAACGGAATAACGTAGATAGTTTTGTGGTTTGTGGGATTAAAGGGACCAGACTAACGTAGATAGAGAGGTAGAAATTGACACACATGCATGGAATGACATGGGGTTTTATTAGAACTAAAGAAATACAAACGTTCAAAAAATGTCCGACAGATGGCGCTTCATCTGAACAGAACAGCAATAATTAGCATAGCAAAGTAAGACAAAGCAAGGTGATGTTCTCTACAGGAAATGCTCAATATGTCCACCATCATTCCTCAACAATAGCTGTAATCGAGGAATAATGTTGTGAACAGCACTGTAAAGCATGCCCGGAGTTGTGGTGTGGCATTGGCGTCGGATGTTGTCTTTCAGCATCCCTAGAGATGTCGGCCGATCACGATACACTTGCGATTTCAGGTAACCCTAAAGCCAATAATCGCACGGACTGAGTCCTGAGGACCTGGGAGGCGAAGAATGACGAAAGTGGCGGCTGAGCACACGATCATCACCAAACGACGAGCGCAAGAGATCTTTCTCGGATCTAGCAATATGGAGTGCTTTTTTTTTGTTCTATTAAAACCCCATGTCATTCCAAGCATGTGTGTCAATTTTTACCTCTCTATCTACATTATTCCGTGGTTTATTAAGTTTTCAAATTTATATTGACTTTGTGATCACCCGGTATATTACCTTGTATGTTTCAAATATGGTGTTTTTGTCTCATTTAAAGTAATAAATGAAAAGAACTTCTCAACTGAACTCCGTTAAATTTGGCTCAAGTTTCACCTATGGCCCATCCATGTGAAATAGTGTACACTGAAGCGCCAAAGAAACCAGTATACGCCTGTATTCAAATACAAAGATATATAAACAGGCAGAATATGGTGCTCCGCTCGCCAAGGCCTATATCAGACAAAAAGGGTCTAGCGCAGTAGGTAGTTCGGCTACTGTTACTACAATGGCAGGTTATCAAGATTTAAGTGAGTTCAAATGGTTCAAATGGCTCTGAGCACTATGGGACTTAACATCTATGGTCATCAGTCCCCTAGAACTTAGAACTACTTAAACCTAACTAACCTAAAGACATCACACACATCCACGCCCGAGGCAGGATTCGAACCTGCGACCGTAGCGGTCACGCGGTTCCAAACTGAAGCGCTTAGAACCGCACGGCCACATCGGCCGGCTTTAAGTGTGTCTCAACGCGGTGTTATAGTCGGCGCACGAGCGATGGGACACAACATCTCCCATACGATCATTTCGTGAGTGTACCGTGAATATCAGGAATCCCGCAAAACGTCAAATCTTCCACATCGCTGCGGCCGGAAGAAGATTCTGCAAGAATGGGTCCAACGACGTCTGAAGAGAATCGTTCAACGTGACAGAAGTGTAACTCTTCCGCAGATTGTTGCAGATTTCAGTGCCTGGCCATCAACATGAGTCATTGTGCGAAACATTCACCGAAACATCATCGATATGAGCTTTCGGAGCCGAAGGTCCACTCGTGTACCCTTGATGAGTGCACGAGACAAAGTTTTACGCCTCGCCTGGGCCTGTCACCACTGATTTTGGACAGTTGATGACTGGAAACAAAATGGTTCAAATGGCTCTGAGCACAATGGGACTTAACTTCCAAGGTAATCAGTCACCTAGAACTTAGAACTACTTAAACCTAACTAACCTAAGGACATCACACACATCCATACCCGAGGCAGGAATCGAACCTGCGACCGTAGCGGTCACGCGGTTCCAGAGTGTGGCGCCTAGAACCGCTCGGCCAACACGACCGTCCGACTGGAAACATGTTGCCTGGTCGGACTAGTCTCGTTTCAAATAGTGTCGAGCAGTTGGACGTGTAGTGGTATGGAGGCAACCTCATGAATCCGTGGACTCTGCACGTCAGCAGGGGACTGTTCAAGCTAGTGCAGGCTCTGTAATGGTGTGGGGCGTGTGCAGTTGGAGTGATTTGTGACCCATGATACGTCCAGTCTTGCCCATTGCGCATTCCGACGGACTTCGGCAATTCCAGCAGGACAGTGCTACATCCCACACGTCCAGAATCGCTACAGAGTGGCTCCAGGAACACTCTTCTGAGTTAAACACTTCCGCTATCCACCATACACTCCAAACATGAACATTATTCAACATATCTGGAATGCCTTGCAACGTACTGTTCAGGAGAGATTTCCCCCTCCTGGTACACTTACGGGTTTAGGGAGAGCCTTGCAAGCTTCATGGTGTCAATTCTCTGCAGCACTACTTCAGACATTAGTCGAATCCGTGCCACGTCGTGTTGCGGCACTTATGCGTGCTGGCGGGCGCTCTATGCGATATCAGGCAGGTATATTAGTTTCTTTGGCTCTTCACTGTATTTGGACGATGGGGGATCGATACTGTTTGTACCTTGTGTAAGACGGTAACTAACGAAGGAATATAATACAAGTATGATAGGTCGAACATGACCTTTAAAATCACTCGTCCTCAGTCCTCATGACTTTGAGCGTTCCGTACCACAATCTATCAAAACGAAACCCATATAATATCACTTTGTCGTCCAGCTCACATGTCTATGCATCTCTCTGCCGAATTGCTAAAAACCGTTTTCCTCGGGAAGGGCAGACGTATCAAGCTGAATTTTGTGCCACGTACTGAGGTCTACTGTCTCTTGGTAGTTTAATAAATGTACTCTTAAGCCGCACAGTGTAAACTCACTCTTAGGGTACTTGCTATTGGAGCATGAAATTTCGCAGGAAGCTATTTTTAACAGTACAAGTAATGGAAAAAATCGAAAATTGTTAAATTGTAGCCTTCTACACAAAAAAAAAACTTTTTCATTTGTTAGCCGACTGTCTGTCTGTCCGTTCATCTTCTAAGACCCCTTCTTCTCAGGAACGGGTACACGTATCAAATTGAAATTTATGACACACTAAAGACGACAGTCCCTTGTTGGTGTAAGACAAACTTCTAAATGAAAGTAATCAAAAGTTACGGCCAGTTGTAGCAAATATTTTGGTTCTCGCGAACTGGTTCATCAAAAGTTATTCAGTACCGATGCTTCCCGTTAATCTAGAAAAATGAAATTTGGCAAGAAGCAAAGTTTCACAGTACTAGTGAAGAAAATAATCAGAAATTGTTGACTGACGTATCATGTTGAATCTATGTGACATACTGTGGTCCCATGCCTGTGGTCCCCTGGGAAGGGGATGGGGGGGTGGGGTAAAAACCTTAATTGTCTAAGTCAATGCAATTAAAAGTTACTGTCGTTTATGTCACATATTTTGAAACTTGGAAAGTCGCTCGTTAAAACCTAAAGGGTACTGCCCGTAAACCTGGAATATTTTGACACACGCAAAATCACTCGTTAAAAACTAAAGCGTACTTCCCGTTGACCTAGTATCATGAGATTTGGAAGAAGCAAGATTTCACAGCACAAGTGAAGAAAATAATCCGACAATTATTGTTACTTTGTGATCATATCACACGAAAAAACTATTGGTATTGTAAGTTGTTATCCATCCTCTAGCTTAAAATACTTTCGAAAGACCTGAAGCTCTCGAAACTGATATATTTCCAGTATCAATGTCGACAAAAAGCATAAATCGTCAAGATTTTCGATTTCCGGGATGGATAAACTATGTACATAACTAAGATCCTACTGAACGCTCATATCGCCTGTCTATTCATACCTGGCCCAGTATTTCTGTAGCCATCTCAAATGCGAAGTGTACAGCATTCCGCCTGATTTAGTTGAAGAATTCTATGTAGAATGTTTTCAAGGTTTACAAGATGATCTGGGGGTGTTTGAAATGCTTGCAAAGACGAGCGCAGCTTTTATCCAGGACGGCACGTGTAACTGCTTCTTGAAAGGGTACTATAGTAAATAGTTTTACCAAACGTGGTGAAATCTTCTATTTCCTGTTAAGCTAGGCCATTGCTGAAGTTTCAGCAAAAGTAGATGACTTTGTAACAAAGTTTACATTTCAAGTACATTTGTGCAAACAAGGGCAGTATGACGTAGTACACATACTTCACCGTTTAGGTCAGATAATTATTATTTTTCGCAGGTAAAGCAAAGTAACACTACTTTTTCTGCTGTCTTACATAGTTTGTTTGATTATTTTCCAGAGAGTTAAAACAGCGAGTTATAAGTTTTTAAATAAAGTGAATTTTTTTTATCGCATAGCTTATGTATTCAAACCAGCTGTGAACCAACCAATTCGAAGAAAATTTCTATCAATTTTAATCACGTAACTAGAAACGTTCAGAGTTTTAGCGATGGATGCAACACGCTGTACGTAACTGACTGTGTTCTGGTGGCAGACCAAACCTCGTTTGTTTTCGCATCACGACATACGTTATACACGGTGTGTTAAGTACAGCCTACCAAGTTAGTTACTGAACACAGGAAGGACTGATCATAATTTACTATCAAGATCGACGGAGTGGAGAAGTAAGTGCACATCGACAAATATTCCACTGATCAACGACAGAGACAGAGACAGGGAAAGTTTAGGGAACCAACAGCGATGCAGAAAAGAGAAAAAGTTGCTGAAGAACACGTAAGAGGAAAGGGGAAGACGAAGAGAAAAGATGAAGGGGTTCTGGAACAGAAGAAAAGGAAGGGAATACCTATGTTCCTATACAAGCCACCGCTACGGTCGCTGGTTCGAATCCTGCCTCGGGCATGGATGTGTGTGATGTCCTTAGGTTAGTTAGGTTTAAGTAGTTCTAAGTTCTACGGGACTGATGACCACAGCTGTTAAGTCCCATAGTGCTCAGAGCCTATACAAGCCACAACGAAAGAAGGAACAGATATTTAGAACACTAGTCGGTTGCCAGCGTGGCAGGTGGTGTGGAATTGGTACTATTCGGTAATACGACGTAATACATTGTAGTGTGTATATGCCAACAACTGTATGGCATAAGCTCAATAACGTAGGCTGAAGTGAGGGCGTGAAGGTGTCAGAAAGGAGCTATCGGGTTTCGACCATGTGTTTCGGTCACACTTTGGATAAAGTTGTCCTTTTTGTTACAGCATCCACCCGCAGTGTATAACGTGTAAACAAGGAAAAGGGTATCACTCGTAGCCCTGCAACACGGCATAACAGCAGTGATCATAGAAAGATCCTGAACACTACGAAGCAGTGGCTAGCACCATACCTTGTCAGCTAGAATCTGTTTGAAAGCGGACAGAAATTGCTGCTCTGAGCGAATTTAGTTCCATTTTCAAGCATGTTACGAGCGAAACTTCTAAACTGTTGCAGTGAACATTTGGAGCCTCTTATATCGTAAGAGACCAGTTACGACCGCTATAGTTTATTAATGAGATAGTTGATTTCGATTAGCGATGACCACATTCAGGCCTTGGTAAATCTAATATACTATGCTGATGAAACTTCCTGGCAGATTAAAACTGTGTGCTCGACCGAGACTCGAACTCGGGACCTTTGCCTTTCGCGGGCAAGTGCTCTACCATCTGAGCTACCGAAGCACGACTCACGCCCGGTACTCACAGCTTTACTTCTGCTTATGTAAAGTTTGGAAGGTAGGAGACGAGATACTGGCAGAAGTAAAGCTGTGAGTACCGGGCGTGAGTCGTGCTTCGGTAGCTCAAATGGCAGAGCACTTGCCCGCGAAAGGCAAAGGTCCCGAATTCGAGTCTCGGTCGGGCACACAGTTTTAATCTGCCAGGAAGTTTCATTCCAGCGCACACTCCGCTGCAGAGTGAAAATCTCATTCTGGAAACATCCCCCAGGCTGTGGCTAAGCCATGTCTCCGTAATATCCTTTCTTTCAGGAGTGCTAGTTCTGCAACGCTCGCAGGAGAGCTTCTGTAAAGTTTGGAAGTTAGGAGACGAGATACTGACAGAAGTAAAGCTGTGAGTACCGAGAGTGAGTCGTGCTTCGGTAGCTCAGATGGTAGAGCACTTTCCCGCGAAAGGCAAAGGTCCCGAGTTCGAGTCTCCGTCGGGCACACAATTTTAATCTGCCATGAAGTTTCATATCAGCGCACACTCCGCTGCAGAGTGAAAATCTCATTCTGGATACTATACTGATTTTCAAAATAAAAGTAACAAATGGAATTATGCCAAGGTTGAGTTTATTTTGCCACAAAACAATACAAACAGGTGATAGTAAACTAAAATCTGTGTAAAGAATACAGAACGTTAACAACTGTAACATGCACAACGGAAGACAAAAATTTTCTTCGCTTTTTTCCAACATAACGCATTTGCACACAGCTGATTAATGTGCTCATTGTGGGATTTGGCCACATCTGGCGGCAATGTAGGCCTGACAACGGTAGGGAATGTTGTGAATGATGTCATCAATCTCATGTTGAGGCAATAACGCCCATTCTTCCAGCAGAGCTGCTCGCAAGTCTGGGAGAATGGTTGGTGTATGGTGACGTTGTGCAACCCGTTTCCCAAGTGCATCCCATATGTGCTTTATGGGATTCAAATTGAGAGATCAAGCAGCTTACGCCATGCGTACAATATCTTTCGTTTCCAAGAAAATGTCAACCACTCGTGCTCTATGTGGTCGAGCTTTATGGGTCCTCACAGTAACAGCACGTGAGGTCCAGATATCTCGTCACGATACATGACAGCACTTAAACTTTGCCGATTCTCCCGATCAATTTCATGATTATATGTTCGAGTGGTCAACATACTCGCTTCTCACACCATTAGCGATCTCCCTCGGTCTCTTTCCACAATGTCTGGGTCCTGATATTGTGTTACACGTTTCCTCTAGATGTGAATCCGTCAAAAATCACTGTTCAGACGCCGGCCGGGGTGGCCGAGCGGTTCTAGGCGCTACAGTCTGGAACCGCGCGACTTCTACGGTCGCAGGTTCGAATCCTGCCTCGGGCATGGATGTGTGTGATGTCCTTAGGTGAGTTAGGCTTAATTAGTTCTAAGTTCTAGGGGACTGATGACATTAGAAGTTAAGTCCTATAGTGCTCAGAGCCATTTGAACCTTTTTGAACTTTCCAGATTAAATTGGGACTCATCTGTGAAGAGAACATTGGCCCACTGTTCGACTGTCCAGGTAGCATGAGAAAAAGTCGACTTTACATGTTCCCTTCTGTCAAAACGCATCACAGGTACACATACAGCACATTTCCGACAGTGAAGACCTTTCTGATGTCATATGTAGTCAGCTCTACTCTGGTCTTTGTAGTGAAGTTTCGCTCTCTAAGAACTGTCGCCACATTCGAGAAAACACAGAACGATTCACATTAAGCTATCGGGCCGCATAAATTTGCGACTGTCCTGTTTCCATTCTTACTATGATAATCCATCGCAGAGAGCCTGGTAGGCGTCTTCCCTGTGCCATACTGCACCGTCTGTGACTGTATACACAGCGACTGTGGATGTGGGGCTACAGGGCAAAGCCTGTCCCGTTTCACGGGTGCCGTGACTTCATTGTTGGCTCAGTTATCCGTTGACTGGAGCATCATCTCCGTGCAGAAAGTGATCGTACGGACATCTCTTGACAGTTCGTATGGTTATGTAGTGAATTAAACACAGGACGGGGAACAGCGGTTTGCTGCTTTAATTTTAGACGCCAGTGTACATAATTCGTGTCATTGCGTACGTAGATGGTATAATCATATTAATTAGCCATGCAAGTTTCGTCACAAAATATTTTACTTTTATTATTGTTGCTGTAAAAAAAACATTACTGGCGGCAGCACGTCAAACTGTATATTTTAATTGGGCAAAAAGCAAAGGAACATTGTTATAGCAGACTAGAGGTTAATAGTGCATTCCGACGAGTCACAGTTTTACATTTCTGTAAGCGACTTCGTTGCTGCCTCTGGATCACGGGGTCACGGGTCCGATTCCCGGCCGGGTCGAGGATGTTCTGCGCCCGGGGACGGCATGTCTGTGTTGTCCTCATTATCTTATCATCTCATCATCATTCGGGGTGTACCGAGACTGGAATGAAAAGATTTGAAACTTGTATGGGCGCTGATGACCATGATGTTGAGCGCCCCACAAACCAACACCATCATCATCATTATCTAAGGGACGTTAGGCGTCGAGTGCAACGACAGTCCAATACAGCATTTAATCCGCATTATGTGGAGGTTGTAGTTCGAGACAGAGGTAGTTTTCTGATGATTTAGGTTTGATTTTTGTGAGTCAGGATGTACATTTGAACGTTGTCTATGACCAAGCGTCCCACTTCCTTCTGTGTTTGCAAGATAAATATATTGTCGATATTCCTGTCTTCCAAGACGCCAAGAGCTATGTTAACATAGCTGTACGCACACATTCTATATGTGAAGAACATTCGAGCATAATACCACGCCTCTACTGACATGATAAATCTCGCGACCTTAATTCTATAGACAATAAGAAAAAGGGAAATTTGTATCTTGTAGTTGCTCTAGCTGTTGAATTGTACTGGACTAGGACTCGAAACTGGATGCTCCACTTCTCCAGATTGGCTGCCTTGACTCTCTTTCTGTTCGTTATTTTTCTTTTTTATAGGATCCCAAAGGATGGTCGGGGGCAAAGAGGGCAGGAGTCGCCTTCTGAGGCCTGGCCACAATGTCCCATTCCCACCCTCCGGGTACCGCGGAAGGAAAGGGGCTTTACAGGATCGAGAGATCTTTATTTGGACAATTTTTTTGTCTCTCCACCGCATACTGCTACCGACATCTGAAGCTTCCGAGTCATCTTCTCGCAAACTAATAAAAGGGGGGGGGGGGGGGGAGGGGAGGGGAATTCACTCCACACCAATTCCTCAGAGGATCAATCATGTTCCGTGAGTCGTCTCAAGTGTGTCTCCCTGTACTCCGAAAGCCCCAATGGGCTGGAAGATCCTCGAATCATGTGTCTAAATAACTTGCTAGTCATATGCACTATCATGTATTGTGGCGGAACATCTCCTGAGTTGTCGTCAGATGAAAATACAAGGCGAGAGCGCTTTCGGGCGCGGTTTGCAAAACGTAATATAGCGCCACACCCTTCAACCAGCTGACGGCGATGAGGCAGTAAACAGTATGTGGCTGTAGGATTTCGTCTTTCATGATAGACTGCAGCTGTCACATTAACAGGAGCCCCAGCATATGTTGTGTAAGATCCTCTGAATCGACGACTGCACATTGTGGGCACAGAAGGCCGTCTCTAACGTGGATGGAATGGAGGCGCTGGCTTCTGGCTAATTGGCCGTTCACCACCACGTACGTGGGGAATTATGGGGTGTGGACGTCCCTCCACTCTTGGCACAGAATATAGTTGGGTGCTGCTGTTCCACCTTGCTGCAGGGTTGTCATGCCTGGTAGAGATGATAATAGTCTCTGATGCTCGGCCCTCTCGTCGTCAGCAGATCATCAGTCGTATTGCTCAGTTCGACCAGGAAATCTCGGATGTGGGCGACAGACAGTGCTACGTGGTCCATAACAACTGGCAGTCAAAGATCTCGGGGTGCGACGATCTCAAGCAGTGTCCCTATCAAGCCAGTGCTAAGCACAGTCCGCGCAAGTCATTCGTTCATAGATAGAGCGCCCATGAGCGATTGTGGGCATGAGTCAACCCCAGACTTCCCGCTAGCGATGGCCTCGTTAAAGTAGTGTAGTGGACTTCGAATATCTGACCTGTGCTCACGAAGTGTCTGTATGCCGTCTGTAAACAATGGACCACGGTGACCATTAAGGGAAGAACGTGTGCAAAATAATTTCGTTTGGACACTAGGTAAGTGCTGACATAGCGTTTCGCTAGAATCATACCCATGTGGTGCTATTTATTGATATGGAGAAGCACTTGGGTCCATTGTAGTAGCCAGAGATATGTGGCTGTTTCAGTTAGTCAAATTATATTGGACAACTGACCTCGCAATACGTTCAGTGTGGAAACCTTCCAGAATGGATCACCGCTGCGCAGAGAAGGCCTTTTCCAATATCCATATAAGTCATCATGTGCGTGTTGACGACACTGCCTGACACCATGCCGTAGCAACGCAGCCATTGATACATCGCTTAGATTTCGTTACCCGATCGCAACAACAGCACCACGTCGTCAAAGGCACCGCAACGGAAGACTTCTGGCACAGCTTACCCCTGCCGCACCGACCATCATAGAGTGATGTGTTTGCTCCGGCGACCACTGCCAATCTCCAGGAGTGCGCCCCGTGGATTAAACGTAGGATCATCCCTGCAGAGGCCCTTGCATTCAAGCACAGCGTGCAGAAAACTGTAGTCGGTAAGAGAAAGGGATGATCAAACTCGACGGCGACAATGGCGCCTCAGTGGTGAAGAGTTCCGCCAGTACCGTGACGTCGCGGTAGGCGCCAAGTGCCCTGTGGATGTTGTTGTCGTCGCCTAAACATCTCTGCTCGGGATGGATCATGTATCCGATTGTGGTTTGAAGATGTGTGCAAATGATACAGACGGAAAGTTGGCAATCCGCATATAGGAGCGTGAGAGGACGAGAGTCGTGATAATGGTGTGAATCACTCGGTTTTAGAACCGAAATCATGATGTCTTTGAGAAAATCTATGGGGATGGTAAAATCGTCGCGGAGGCCTTGAAACACCTGACTACATTAAGCGCTCATCAGGGGACAGAAATCGCGGTGAAATTCGTTTGGTAATTCCTGTAGTCCTGGTGATTTGTTCAGTGTGCCGCACACCAAGGCCGCTGTTAAGTCTTCAGCAGTTGTGGGAGCCAGCAGGGAGTCATCCTGGGCCACTATTGTGGGGATGGGAAAAGCGTGCAGGATGACTTCATACTCACAGGCAGTCTGCTGGTTCTCGCCATAACACGTGCTATACTGCAGGACGAATGCTGCAACCATGACAAACAGTGTGTTGACGCGTGCACCTGCTACTGTCTCTTACCGATGTTATAAGGTGGCATCTGCAGTGGTTTCTCTCTCGTATGACATGCTGTATGGACGCCATTTCAGGATGGTATCCTGTGCCCTCGCCCAGCCTTGGCCTCCGTCAAGCTCTTCTGTGGTGACACAAATTAAGCCAGCTTTGAAGTGATTAACCGCTTCTGACAGTCTCGTGGCGGCGGCTGTGTCATTAGTTCCCTCTGCGCTGTGTAATAAAATTCCAATTTCACCCGGCGCCAGCACACTCTGTCACATCCATATCCCACTAGCGTCCATCGGGGAGCAACCTTGGTACATCCATATCCCACTAGCGTCCATCGGGGAGCAACCTTGGTGCAGTCGAGCCACCAACGTAACGTGGAAGGATGTTCATGCAGTCCTCAGAGGCTGAGGTCCCATGTAGCAGCTATCTCCAGCCGACATGTGTCCTCATCGAGATGCGAAATGTTCAGCGTCCATGGAACGAGGCTGCAGCGTGTGAGTTGTCATGATACTGTGAACAGATATTTGCAAATGGTGAGTGAAGGTTGACAGTCACAGTTCTACATCCTATGCCATGGCTCTAAGTCCTCAGGAAATGTATATCAGGTCGAGGTAGTTAATGGAGCGGTCAGTAAAGTATGTATAGCCATGGTGCTCCGCTTGACGAAGACACTATGTGTCTTGGAGCACCATATCTTGCACGAGTGCTTGCAGTCCTGGGCAGGTAGAGTAGCACAGCGTTTCGTCTGTAAGATCCAGGATGCTATTAAAATCGCCACCTGTGATCCATATTCACATGCAGGAGCAGATCAGTTTCGTCAGTATAAAAGGTGCTCCATTCACTGCAGTGAAACGTCCCGGAAGGTGTGTAGACATTGACAATACGGACTGCCCAAACTGTAGTGGCCAGACCCTGTGCAGATGGCAGAAATGTGACGTCCAGCGCCTCGATGCCATCATGTAAGAGTATGGAGGCTCTGGCAGCACTGTCATTAGATGGAATGCTGTAGGCTGTGTACCTTGTAAGTGTCAAATCCCAGATGCAGGTGGACTTCTTGATGGAGACTAATATCCAGTTCTACTACCTGCAGCACCTCAATGGCACATTATCATTTTTTGACAGACTGTATACCATTGATGTTGACCATACCCACATGGTAGGACAGGGACATCTTGAAATGGAGTACATGGGTGCAAGTGGAAGCTCCTCAGGGGGCTAACATTGCCACTTGGCTACCCATATTTGTGGCGAACATGTTTCATGTGGGCCTTTCGTGGGTGTCGAACTCACCCTAAGTGGGGAATGAGTGTCAAGGGTGTCTGCTGCATCTTCTACCTCTATTTCAGCAATCCAGTCACAAGGCAGGGGAGGGATCAGTGACAGCATGTCATCACAGGCAAAGGGCTCCACGGCTCCGTCGCCTGAACTTCAACCTGAGTAGCGCTGTGGTGAGAGAGGCTACTGTCTTGTCTGTGGTATCAGATGCTTGCTTTTGGATTATACTGGTAGCGTCCATTGGCAACATAAATCAGAGATGGTGTCGGCAGCTTGCTGCCTGTCTCCACCCTGTAGGTCGTCATTTGTTGAAAGGCGCATTTCTTACTACACTTTGTTTGCGGTACTGCATGTCCAGCTCTGTAGAACGGCTGTTGTTAGCACCTTCAACTGTGAGAACAACATCCAGCGCCAATGCCGCTACCATGATGGTTGTGGTATTGGAAGGTGTCATGAACTTCAAGTATGTTTCTTCATGCAACGCCACAATCACTGTGTCATCAACAGCTGAGCTTGTGTGCGTACGAGGCTGCGGCATGGGTGGAGTGTCGGTGCACACTGACCACAATGCTTCCACATAAATACTGTCTGTACTGGTTCTACACATGGCACCTGGATAAGGTGGCGCTGTAGGCAGTCTGATCAGATATCGCCGTCCTTTCCACATCTGGAAAATGTCCTCAGTTGTCATTCA
The DNA here is from genome assembly GCF_023864345.2 of Schistocerca serialis cubense. Classification (NCBI taxonomy): domain Eukaryota; kingdom Metazoa; phylum Arthropoda; class Insecta; order Orthoptera; family Acrididae; genus Schistocerca; species Schistocerca serialis. The sequence goes on from NC_064643.1 coordinate 583,213,207, forward strand.
TAAATAATGATGGCTCAGCAACTGTTGATGAACACATACGACAGCACTTGTTTTCAAAGTTCCATGCATACTTTTCAGACGACACTGAGAATGCGATACATTTCAAAGGTGTTCCACTACTCTTCCATATAGCTTAAGACCACTGCATATGGTCCTAAGGAGTCAGTGACAAGTATAGATGCGCATCGTATGCACTCCCATACCCACGTGGTCCTTGGTTACTGTGCCGATGTTGCGGCGCCGCGGTTTCTGTTTCTTCCTTCACTGGCACCTACCTATGAACTCGTTGCAGCAGAACGCCGCTAGAAAAGCCGAGCAGAAACCTACCATACTGCAACTCGCAGCAGGCTGCATACAACGTAACTATTCTAAGAATCGGGAGAAGGCCTGTATGTAGAATGAAAGGTGGAGATACTGGCAAAACTTCGATAAATTCTGTGGTCAAGAATTACATTCTCGCTGTCAAGGACGTGCTAATCCTAACACAGTCATGCACAAACCCTTTCACTAACGTTAGCAAGTTTATGGTAACGTCTTTCGCGAAATGCGAACAGCTACTAAGAACGGATTGTTCTTAAATGAAAATGCTGGCTATATTATTACGTTCATTGGTGTCTAATACATTCAAGTTTTTAGTCACCGATCTGCTCAATATGCCAAGCGGAATTACTGTCTTTTCTCATACACAAAATTACCTAAACAATCCGTACTTTCCAAAAAAACACCGCGCAATAAATATGCCTTCACTAAAAATCAATTTTGGGGCATGTAGCGCAACTAAAACCGGCAAATTATAACTTCCTTCGGATCTCATAATACACACGACCATAACATTGAAAGACTGGACTTCGACTACTTTAAACTGCTGTAAACATTCTCTATCTCCAAGAAAAAAGACGAGTGAAGAACACACCGTTCTGATTGGTCAGTTTTATTTAAGGCGAATAGAAAGAACTATTCTCCGGCGTTAGTCCTTGTTTTTCATGACTAACCAATCAACAAATAACACACTTTCGAACTGTACTTTCTCCCGAAGTAAATATTTAACATTCTGATATTTTGTTTTTACTTTACGTAATTAACTACTTTCATTTGCACTCGACTTAGCTTTCCTTTTACGATAAACTTGCTTAACATATTGCGGTGCAAAATTCCCCGTCATCTGCATTCACACTGTCTTAAAATTTTCTCACGCTAGTTCATACAGCGTTTAACAGCAGATACAAGGTCTACATATTTACTTTAGACCATATTCACGCATCATTCACACTACTAAAAGCATATACAAAACTGTACAAACATAAATAAACAAAAAAGCCTTCAAGAAATAAACAGAAGAATTCACAAAAACACTCTCTTCACCTGTTACCTGAATGTCTCTGTACTCTGGTGGAAGAAAATTATAACTACGTACTAGACTAAACAAGCTTCAGACCATCTGTCACTGTGCGTGTAATCCTCCCAATACACAGGTTCTAGACAGGAGCGATATAGGGCGCCACGCCTCATTGTTATCGTTAGCATAGCGAAAACGGTAGCCATTGGTGGAATGTAGAAAAAGGTTCTCTTCGTTCACCTTCTTGAGGTACACTCTACTGGAAATGATGGGCAGATAAATGCGTATCAGCTCTTGGGGTCGACATGCAAGTCGTCTCTAAAAACCATTTTATTTCATAACCGTTCAGACGAGCATGTGTTCACCGTCGCGTGGTTGTAAGAGAGTGCCATATCTAGACAGAACTCTAAATCAGAAGAACATTCGCAGTACCTAATGCAAGTGAGTAAACAAACACACATGCAGAGATCTGCTTAATGCTCTGCAAGTCCAAACTGTGTCACGGCCACCTCAGTCATGTGTAAATGCTTCCTGTCCTACTCAAATTCCAAAGTGGTGCTCACCATGATGTGACCCCATTCATTTTCCCTGTTTTTTGCCACCTCATTGTGCTCCGACACCGAAGGAGTTATATGTCCATTAAAACATAACGTACAATTATATGTGTGGTGAAGTAAAGCATATGATTCCAAAGACCTTTTCAAGTTTCAAATATCTGTGACGTATGTGTGCAGACAGAAGCGAAAAATAAAAATTTGTACCAAGGACAGGATTCTAACTTGGGTCTCCTGCTCATTGGGCACAATTACTAACCACCACCCTGGCACAGTGTATTCGCATAACTTCATGGACTACCCTAACAGGCCTCCCTCCTCAATCCAAATTCCCAGCATAGGTACAAATTTTGATGCATCACTTCAGTTTGCATACATAAGTCATAGATGTTTGAGACTTGGAAAGGACTCTGGAACCCTATAGTTTCATTTGATCAAAGCAAAGCCTGGGTTTCAGTGAGGATCCACCGTTTCATTCAATGCTGAGGTGTTATTCTCAATACGGAGGGAGTGCTTCTGTAATGGGGTTCGAGATTAGTGGGAATACCATGTGGATTAATGCATGAATGGGATTTTGGCCTGAGGGGGTAGGCATGCTAGCATGGTCCATGGTCCATGCAATTGTGCAATACCACTGTGCCATGGTGGTGTAGTGATTAGCAGATGTGCCTAGTGGTCCGGAACTGTGCTTCTGTTGCAGTCGCAGGTTTGAATCCTGCCTTGGGCATGGATGTGTGTGATGTCCTTAAGTTAGTTAGGCTTAAATAGTTCTAAGTCTAGGGGACTGATGACCTCAAATGTTAAGCCCCATAGTGCTTAGAGTCTTTTGAACCATTTGTGCCTAGTGAGCAGGATATCTGCGTTCGAATCCTGGCCTTGGTACAAATATCCATTCGTTGCTTCAGTCTGCATATATGCACCATATATGTGTGGTGTCTGTTCTTCTGGAGATGTTCGAAAGAACAGATACTATGGGGAGGTCAAATTATTTGGACCAGTGTGCGTATGGAAGCAAAGAAGTAGAACGATTCGCTGTCCAGGCGCGATCCAGGAAGTGCCGCATTTGAGTGTTACTTGAAGTGGTGGGTGGGGAATGCATGGGGAAGCCGTGAGTTTAAGGTCTGACATCGAGAGGTACGCCGTGGAATTTGAGGCAGGTGCTGTAGAGTGCTATGTTGTAGACTTTGGAGATGTGAACGAGAATAACTCACCCTCAATAGCTGTACTACACGTGCTCTTTGGACGGACAGTAACACGAGGCCATGTTCCCGTGAAACGGCGCGGGCGTCTACTCAGGCCACATTAACAGCAGAGAGACGCCGCGGCCAGCAGCAACCGAGCAAGGGGTAATAATAATCACTCTGGGGCGAGACGACCGCGTAGACGCTAAGGGGCGTTACGGCGGCACAATATTGCCCGGATGTCCCGGGCGCCTGCAGCCGTTATTGGCTGCCGGTAACACTGAGCTGTTTAGGCGACTGCAACGGCACCGCCGACCTATTTGGCACGGTGCACTGCGGAGCTGCCTAATCGGCAGGCTGCGCCAACGCGTTTACCGTACCGATAATTAGCGCTCTTGATGGGGTTCGGCTGCCGGAATCCGAATGACTGTCTTACGGGCAACGCCGTCTCGCGCGCTGAGCTGACTGCGAGGAAACGTGTCACAATCTAACGGCGCAACTACGACGTATCCCTTCCAGACGCCGTGTTCCAAACGCGGAAGCACATTTGAAGATGTCGGCTGTTAACATAGGACTGGGTAAGTCGATGATAAAACAGAGCTACGACACGTAAAACATGGTACATGATATGCTTTATTCGTATTAATTGAGAGTTCCACGATTCCGAAATGACTCCACTATTTCTAATTTCAGATTCTCTGTTATGATAACTTTGTTTGTTTGGAGGTGTGCATGTAAACAGTGGTAAGTGCTAATACATGGCTGCCATTAGTAGGATGGCGTATTATGTTTATGCCAGGAAAATACTTTTCAGGGACGAATTGTACGAATGTGAGGACGAAGTGGATAAAGATCCTGAATGTGATGCTGATGTAAATGCGATTCAAAAGTTGTTCCTAATCATTTTAATGTGAATAATTAATTAAGCAGGTTAACAATGTTAAGTCCTGTCCATGACAACTATCTATATGAATTTACGTGACAGTGTGTCGGCAGAAATGTAAAGGGCCATCCTTAATATTACTTAGGTGCGCCAGAAAGACGTCAATAAAAGTAGTTACCTATTTTCTGAACCATAGACTAACTTTTCGATTGTTATAATTATTATTTCAAAAAATTGATAATGCAGATTTTACGTAAAATGTACTGAAAGTATTTGTGTGGTGTGTAGCTATGTATGGAGGTGAAACAAGGACTATAAACAGTAGAGGGTATAAACTTCTGAAATGCGTTCCTACAGAAGAATGCTGAAGATTAGATGGGTAGATCTCGTAATTAATGAGGATGTACTGAACAGAATTGGGGAGAAATTAAAATTTTGGCACAACCTGCCTACAACAAGGGGTCGGTAGATAGGGAACATTCTGAGACGTCAAGGGATTCTCAGTTTAGTATTGGAGGGAAGTCTGGGGGTATAATTTGTAGATGGAGACCAACAGATGAATTCAGTATGCAGGTTCAGAAGGACGTAAATGCAGTAACTACCCAGAGATGACGAGAGCTTGCACAGGATAGAGAAGCGTGGAGAGCTGCATCAAACCAGCCATCGGACTGAAGCCCACAACAACAACAGTAACGTACTAAAACAAATCGACTATTTAAATCTGTATCTTTGAGAAGTTTTACAGTAATGCTTCGTTGAAAGGTACAGTACGTAAACAGTGGTATTTAATGATAACTAGAGGTAAGTGCATTCATTTTACAAGTATACAATGATAAGTATCCACCGAGGTATTTCTAAGAACAAAGTTTCGTTAGAATTTACGATTTTAAAGATAAGTCGTTACTCTAGAAATATTTGAAAACAGTGAGTTATCGTAATAAAAAATGGCAAAGGACGTACATCATATAACTTATTTCTGATATTTTATTTGAATTGCACTGCACAGTTTCTCACAACAACTGATTGGTCACTTACCACTGACTACAGCACAGGTTTAGGCTTAACAGGTTCTAACATTCTGCGTTGTGTCTGTTTGTTCTATATCGTGTCTCCTTACCACTTTCGCGCAACGACGCTCTGAGCGTGTTTTTTAGGGAATTGAGTAGTTTGAACCTTGGACCTGTTGCTGGTAAGGAGACGCCAGACCACACATGACATGTAGAATTCAGAAGAGTTCAGTGAGACTAGCAATGTGCAAGTAGGCTGTTTATGTTTTCGTTTTGGCAACGTTACGTAGCGCTCAAAATGAAATCACTGGCTGTGCTGTGTGCAGTCTGTCGCTAGTTTGCATTGTTGTCTGCCATTGTAGTGTTGGGCAGCGGCAGCTGGCTGTGAACAGCGCGTAGCGTTGCGCAGTTGGAGGTGAGCCGCCAGCAGTGGTGGATGTGGGGAGAGAGATGGCGGAGATTTATAATTTGTCATGAACTGATATATATATTATGACATGTGATGATATTAAGGTAAATACATTGTTTGTTCTCTATTAATATCTTTCATTTGCTAACTATCCCTATCAGTAGTTAGTGCCTTTAGTAGTTTGAATCTTTTATTTAGCTGGCAGTAGTGGCGCTTGCTGTATTGCAGTAGTGGGAGAAACGAAGATTATTGTGAGGTAAGTGATTTAGTGATTTGTGAAAGGTATAGTTTAATGTTAGTCAGGGCCATTATTTTGTAGGGAATTTTGAAAGTCAGATTGCGTTGCGCTAACAAAATATTGTGTGTCAGGTTAAGCACAGTCTTGTATAAATTGTTTAAAGGGGACTTTCATATGTCGACCCTTAGCCTAGGATACCTCACTGGAATCTTCTGATTTTTTCTTGTAGTTTGTGTAATTAGTGTAGATTTTGTTTATTGCTAGCGCGTAATTATAGAGAGAATTTCCTTTGTAGTTGTAGTTTTTCATTGTTGTACAGTAAAACAGTTGTGGCATGCATGTAGATTTGCAGCAAGTTTTTCGCAGCTGCGCTTGCAATTAACTAAATATTATTTTCAGTGCTATGTTAATGTGTTCTCTTATTTTTTATCTTCAAATTGTGTTTTTCTGTGTTGTCGTGTGAAATACTGTGACAATTATGGCGTGTGAAAAACGTAATACTAGGCTCCAAAGTAAACTGAGAAATGACAGTGAAAATGAAAGCAGTGTGTTAGCGCCACCGAGTAATGAATTAACTGATGTTCAAAGTAGTAATTTGGTAACTGTTCATAGGGAAATGGAGCAGGCGGCAAACAATGGCGTGGACAGTGAAACAATTAGTGAAGAGGGACGCATTATCGATCGATCGGTCGGCAACAGCTTGCCTCAGGAATCGGGAATGACAGGACACAATTTTGCGAATACTGTAGACTCAGGTTTTGGGTTCTCGCCGTTTTCTCAAATAAGTCAAGACACATTTTCTGCATGTCAAAATGTCAATGTTGCCGGTGCAAATTCACTGCCGAAAAGCACTGAGGAACATGTTTCAGACACCAGTGCATTGTTATTACAGTTAATGCAACAAATGGGACAAAAGCTACAAAAGTTAGACACAACACTTGAACAAAATCAGATACAAACACAGCAAAAGCTTGAAAAGTTAGACACAATGGAACAACACCAGAGACAAACACAGCAACAGTTAGACACAGTGGAACAAAATCTCAAAAAGTTAGACACAATGGAACAAAATCTTCAAAAGTTAGACACCACACTTGAACAAACACGTGAAGATTTAACTAGTGAGTTACATAACATTGAATCGAAATGTCAAAAAGTCTGTAATGACGTAAAATCACAAATTTGTGAGCATTTCCAACCTATTTTTTCGCGGCATGAAAATGCATTACAGAATCATGAAGCAGCCATAAAAGAACTGCAAACTATTTTTCATGAAAATCACAACACCTTGCAAGCTAAAATTGACTCAGTTGCATCTACCGATTCGGTTACGCAACTTGCAATAACTCAGGAAAACTTAAAGGACACAGTAGATTCGATCTCAACACAAATGGACGTTCTGAAACTTGGTTCAGAAAAACACACTGAGGAAATGTGTTCACTATCGGAGAAAGTAGCCGAACTTTCGGATCAGGTCACTAACTTATCTACAAAGGTAGATGATGATCTGAATGACACAAGACCTGTAGCCTTCACTGACACTGAAGAGTGCGAACAAATTAGGAAATTCAAACAAAATCAGAATCAGATTAATACGCAACACCAAAGAGAAATCCGGGAAGTACAAGATCAGCTGACACAGTTAATACAAGAATTACGTATTTCAGAGGATACTCGCGCCCCAATACGGGAAGAGGGACACAGAAATACGGAACAGCCACAAAATAATAACACAGGGCATTTCGGAAGTTATGAAAGAAATTGGCAATGTGCACCGAATTTTGAGATGGAACGGCCGACACGATCTAACAATGATCGATATGCGACTCGACGACATGATGATTTTGACTATAAGCTGTTCATTACTACACGTAAATTCAAAACATTTAAGAATTCTGGCAACGACATTCATCCACAAGCATGGCTCCATCAATTCTCTCATTGTTTTCCTCCCAACTGGTCATTGGAGCACAGATTAGAATTTATGTGTGGCTACTTGGAGAATGAACCAGCTGTAAGAATGCGATCGGTAATTCACGATTGCCACAGTGAAGGAGAATTTTACCATGCCTTCCTCTCAGCATATTGGTCTCAAGCCACACAAGACCGCGTAAAACATGGCATCATAATGATGAAACATTTCGAACAATCTGAATTCTCCAGTCTTGTGAAATATTTTGAAGACATGTTGCATAAGAATCAGTATCTTTCAAACCCATACAGCCCCTCAGAACTCATCCGCATTTGCTTAATCAAACTGCCTGAACATTTACGACATATTATTTTGGCAGGACGTTGCAAAGACGACATTGAAGCATTTCAGGGACTGTTACAAGAATTAGAAATTGACACTGACAATCGCGGAACGCGAAACCAGGAACACAACAATTACAGGTCACATCCGTCGCAATTCCGCGATGAAAGAAGTAATAACTTGACACGACAAGGCTATTCTCACAACACAAATCGTGACCAAAACAGACACCACCCGTATGACAACCGTTGGCAGAGTAGCAATAACTACAGGGAAAGATCACCTCTCCGTGGTAATGATTATCACAGAGACAATAAGAGAAACAGACAATATGGGAACCAAAATAAATACTATGAAGGGAGACAGAATAACTTTAGACGCAACGGACCAGCGCGCAGTTACGATTCAGGGAGAAATTCTCCACCATGTGACCGACAAGAAAGAAACTATGGAATCTACCGACATGACGACAGACGATATGATCGTAACGACAGACCTGAATTGCATCAGAACTGGCGGGATTCAAACAGAGCAGGGCCCTCTCGTCACGGTGAATTTGTAGAAGTTAGGTCTCCAAACCTCAATAACGACGCGCGCCAACAAAGAGACAATAGGCAATGACTCACACCGCTGGCAGCCACAAAACGTTCTTATGACACTAACGACGCAGCTGCCGTAGCTAGTAATTACGTAAAAATGGAAGATATTAGGGACATCTTACTCCAAGAACACGACGTAAAACATAACAACGTTGCATATCCTGTGATTTGCATTACAGTAAATGACGTAAAATTTACGGCAGTACTTGACTCTGGCAGTCCCATTTCAGTAATCAGTGAAACAGCCTTTAGCAAATGCAACAAATCGAACGATTGCCCCACACTTCCGTTACGTAAGATTAAATTACAAGGTGCAATCTTTGGAAAAAGTGTAGATGTACGCCAACAAACCAACCTAGAATTCTTTTGTCAAAGCCACAGCTTCTCTACGAACTTCCTTATTGTTCCATTATTGTCGACGGAAATTATACTGGGAGTAGACTTTTTGAATGAATACAAAGCAATCTTAAACTTTCACGATGCTGAAATAACTTTAGAAAAAGAAGGTAAGTCAATAGCTTTGAAATTTGAAGATTGGCTCTCAAACCATGATGAGGAAATTAATCGGCTTTACGTTCTGTTAGACAACAGTTCGGAATTTTCTACGGAACTAGACACTAACAATCACTCTGCAAGTACTGACAGGGATGATATCGACGGCGCATTTGACACTAATAAGTTAATTCAGAATAAAATTCAAACAATTGAGAATTGTAATGACACTGATAGGCAGGACCTTTTTGAGATTTTACAAGCACATTCCACAGTTTTTACTCATAAAACAGGAACAATCAAGGGATTTCAATACCAATTTCGTGTTCGTGAGCATACTAAATTTTGTGTTAGACCATATGTAATTCCAGCACATTATAGGGACCGTGTTAGAACAGAAATACAATCTATGCTCGATGAGGGCATTATTGAGCCTGCAGTAAGCTCATACAACAATCCATTACATGTTGTTGAGAAGAAAAATGGATCGATCAGGCTTGTCTTAGATTCGAGACAAATCAATACGATCATTATTCCTGAAACAGACAGGCCGCAAACGTTAGAAGAACTTCTTCAAAATTTTAATGGTGTAAAAGTGTTGTCTTCCATTGATCTCAGATCCAGCTTTTATCAGATCGAACTTCATCCAGAATGTAGAAAATACACAGCTTTCCTTTGTTTCGGCGTTTGTTATCAGTTTCGGAAACTTCCTTTTGGTTTGAACATTTCTTCGGCAGCATTCATTCGTGGGTTAAATTCCATATTACCTGAGTTCTTAAAACGTCACATCACCTTATATGTAGACGATATTCTGATAGCAGAAGCCTCATGGGAACAACACAATCGCATCCTCAACAGCGTGTTACATATTTTTGCAGAATCTGGAATTACAGTTAACTTGGAAAAGTCTGAATTCGGTAGGACAAAGGTGAAGTTTTTGGGACATATTATTTCTTCTGAAGGGATTCAGCCGGATCCTGAAAAGTTAGAAGCAATCAGAGCCATTCCAGTTCCATCCACAAAAAGACAAGTCCGCAGTTTTCTAGGTCTCGTAAATTTTTACCATCGTTTTCTGAATATGCAAATTCTTGTTACACCAAAACTTTGTTCTCTCACTGGAAAAAATACTATTTGGAACTGGGACGAACAAGCACAATTGGAATTCAATTCTTTGAAAGAAGCGTTACTTCACGCGCCAATCTTAGCTAATCCAGATCTGTCACAAGATTTCTGCCTTAGCACGGATTCTTCTAAAGTCGGTCTTGGTGCCCATTTATTTCAAGAAGCCATAGAAAATGACACTACCGTTCAGAAAACCATTGCTTTTGCTAGCCGAGTGCTAACAAAATCTGAAAAAAATTATTCCATTACTGAATTAGAAGCTTTAGCTATCGTTTGGGCATTTAACAAATTCCGTTTCTTTCTTTCTGGTAAGCACGTAAAAGTATACAGTGATCATCGTGCATTACAATTTCTTATGTCTTCAAAATTAAATCATGACAGGTTAAAACGTTGGGCATTGTTTCTGCAAGAATTCCGCTTCACAATAGTCTACATTCCCGGCAAGGAGAACATTGTTGCGGACGCACTGTCACGCGCAGCGGCTGGGCTTGAGAAAAGTAACAAAGAAGGTAACCTCGAGAAAAATTTCAGTATTCTTTACATTCAGAAAGTCGCCTTTGAAAACTTCATCACCACATCTTTAAAGGACATTGCTCATGAACAAGATAAAGATCCGATTTGGAAAGACATCAAGAGCAAATGGCATGAAAGGACACACACACAGATTCGGCATTATTATCTGGTTAGAAACAACATACTGTTCAAACGCTGCACTGTTGATGACAAGCTATGGGTACTTTGCATTCCTGACGATTTTGTTAATAAGCTCATTTGCTACATTCATTTCAGTTACGCACATTTTGGCCCACGAAAATGTTATCATATTCTTCGAACGACTTGTTATTTTAACAATATGGAAAAGCGAATTCGAAGAGTCTTGTCTATTTGTAAACTTTGTCAAAAGGCGAAACCATCTACTATCTCACATCGTGCTCCGCTGTTTCCTATCATTCCTTCTAAATTAAAAGAATTTGCTGCTGTTGATCTCTTGGGACCCCTTGTCAGAACATCCAATGGATTTTCGTACGTTATAGTCGCTGTTGAACTTACTTCAAAATTTGTTTCTTTCACTCCGTTACGTAAAGCCACTGGACGATCTGTATCCAACGCCTTTGTTAAAAATTTCTTACGTGAAGTTGGCCACGTTGCTAAAGTCATTTCAGATAACGGACCGCAATTCAGATCTGCTGTTTGGTCACGCATGCTTCGCAACCATAAAATCAAACCTGTTTTTATTTCATTGTACTCACCACATTGTAACCCGTCTGAACGGATTATGAAAGAAATCAATAAGCTTTGCAGACTTTATTGTCACAGAAAGCATCAGCATTGGGACAGATATGTACACTTATTTCAAAATGTGCTGAATGAAATGCCTCATGATTCCACTGCTTTACCACCCACTCTTGTACTAAAGAATGAAGAACCACCGAACAGAATCAGAGAGCTTGTACCTTTCCCAAATACACGTAAACTTCGACACAAAGACATAATTGATTTGGCTCTTAAAAATATAAAATCTGCAGCAGACAAAAGGAGAAAACTACACGGTAAAGCAAATACAAAGAAATTGTATATTGGTCAGAAAGTTCTCATTAAAGCTCATTCATTGTCACATAAGAAGAAACACTTGAGTCACAAATTCTTTCTAGTTTACAATGGACCTTACAGAATCCGACGTATACCACATGATAATTGCGTTGAAGTTGAAACTCTGCGTACTAGGAAGAGTAAAGGTTTACACCACATTTCTCATGTAAAACCATTTATTGACAGATAATCTGCCTTTTAACTTTGTCTTTGCCATAAAACGTTTCACTTGACGTTACTAGTATGCTTTAGAAACTGTTACCATGCAACAATGTTTGAAGTTAAATATCCAGCCAAGAACCATGAGAACTTATTTAAACAGAAATTACGAATGCATTGTTATAGTGAACAGACGACACAGTGTTGTATTTGTACGTTCTTGCTTGCTAGTTGCACGATTACGTAACGACTATCAGGCTTACATACATAGAACATGTACTGGTACTGCTCATGAGATTTTAATGCAATATTTTGGTTTACTTGAAAATACATTCCGGATTTAAAGTACTTTCTGAGAGATACCAGATGACACAGAGGTTAGTTTATGTGACAGCTACACGATTTTTATCACGACGCTACTAATGAGTGACAATTTACAATGTTACTTTTGCGGTGTATCTGTTTTATATCTGCACAGTTTTCTGAATTCTTCTGGAAAGAAAAACATGTTTTAGTAGTAACTTTTGTGGTATAGCAACAATGAGACAGCTTTTTCGTGGCACAACAATACGTTGCTGTACAGTACTTTCTTCATCACGCCAATAAGCATAATAACTACGATATCTATACGCAAAGCATTTCACTTTTGTTTATCATGAGGTAAGTACATTGGCTTCTGCAGAACTTAGCTTTCGGAGGAAAATAACTACGACACTTCCACAGAGATTATCTTACAACAAGATGCACATTTAGCGCTACAGGACACGCATTTGAGTGATTAATCTTATACTTAAAACACTTATTTTCAAAGATTTTTTAATTACAAAGAAAGTTTTCCGTGATACATTTCATTCCATTGCTGTAATTTGTAACACCTGAGGGTATAATTACATTTATCCTCAGGGGGGTACACGCCTACTTTGTGTACCATGTGTGTGGCAACCACAAGGAACCCTAGCTAATATGGTATTTGCTTATACAACTTTACACATCGGTACCATATTTCTCTAACACACAAATTACACAGCTATCTGATTATTTAACTGAGAGAGACAAACATTTATTTTACTACATCAGTGACACATGTTTACGCAATTATACAGTTGGATAACTTCACACTTATGAAACTGTATTTTGTCTGTACTTTGTGAAATGTTCATATTTTTCGGAACCATTGTGATACTATGGGAGCTTTGAATGATGTATTTGGTATGGATTCATGATTTTTAAAGTACGTTTGAGGCAGATGACACTTTTGACATGAGCAGAGAATTTTTTTTAATTATTGGAGGAAGCTACGACGATTTTGAGATTTGACTGAGGTGTTATGATGTTATTTTTACGACGACGATGTGTATTATGCTGCTGAGGTATGTTTATGATTAATAGGCTGAGGCTATATGAGTTATTTGAATATGCTTCATATTTATAATGACGAAATATTGACGAGTGTCGATGGATACGTATATGTGTAATAAGGTAAGGAGTAATGAATAGTGGGTAGGGACTCTTGACTTGTGAAAAAGGTTGTTGGAAACCAAGAATCGTACTTTAAGAGTTATGAAATGTGTGTGTATATGTATGAATGTATTACAATGCAGACGAAAATTTTTTGGACACTGTTATATCAATAGCATTTTGTTTCTACAGATTTGCAACGCTAATTCTTGACCTGTGAAATATTTTTATATGACTGCCACGGTAGCGGAAACTGCTGTCGTAAATATTTCCGTACGAAAGTTAAGTGACCACCTGCACGTAATGCGTCGCGGGCACCCAGCTGTGTCAGACGCCTGGAGAAAAAGCCATTATTGCGAGCCCTTTTCAGCAGCACAGGTAGAAAAAAAAAAGGGGACGTGGGACCTGTCAAACACCTGGAGAACAAGCCATTAGGGTGTGCCTTTCATCGCTAATGCGACACCCTCGTTACTTGAAAACATATGATTACTCGCACTTTGTGCTAATTGCTGAAATGCTTATGAATTGATGGGAAATATTCGTACATCTGCACACCTGATTACGACAAGCGTCTTTCTACGAGAGTTGAGAGCTACTAACTTATGAAATGTCACATGACTACTGAATGATATTTTTATACTTTGCTTTTCGTAGTTGCTTATTTCACTTGATATCTGGTTTCCAGCTGTGTTGCAGCATTGCTTTTATAAAATGAAATGCATTTGCTAATGTGAACACTTTCTGTCAACAGATCTATTAAATAATTATTTTATGATCCACATTCTTTAAAAAAGGAGCACTTGGAAAGGAAATAACAATAAGAAGGGACTAATACCAGTAACTGCATCTATAATTTTCTTTTCAAGTACATGGTAATATTTCTTTTTACAATCAGTTGTTGTGGTGCACCACTTTAATTACTTAGACATTAAGATGTGATTATACATTTCCCTTATCTGCATTGTTGTTTTTACTGTAATATTTTTTCTGCTTGAGCTATGTCATGTTTAGATATAAGATGCTGTTTGCCAGGCATAGTGTTACTGAATTTGACTTTGTGTTAATCTGATAAGCCAGTTTTACTACTCATTTATTTTTCTTGCTGCTGCACATTGGCTCATATTAGTTGTAATGTTGAACTGCTTGGTAATTTAGATTTACTGTAGCTTGCTTTGCGATTTTCCATTTTTTTTCATTGCTGTTTATATTAATTGTTTTATGTGCTGCTGCATTGCCTCGTCCCTTAGTTTAGCATCTGAGCTCAGTAGATTTAAGTTAGCTTAAGAGGGGGTAGCCTCTAAGAGAATGAGTTGCGATGAATTGGAAGAAATGCATTGAGAAAACAGGTTTAGGTAGGATTTTCTTGGAAATAAATGTTGAGGTAAGAAATGTGTGAACATATAAATACAGAAAGCATGCTTAGATAGAATTTTTTTTTGGTGGAAACAGAGGATGAAATAAGAGGAAAGATATATGAAGTTTTGGGTTGGACTGCAGTACCAAATGTTACACTGAAAACGAACCCTGTCCTTTCCTATTGGTGTTATCCCACTATGTGTTTGTGTACCCTTGAGTATTTGTTTTCTTCCTGTCTCTGTGTACTGTTTCATAGAATTTTTTTTCTCTTCTAATACTAAGCTATATTCACTATGAGGAGGAATACTGTTATCCTCAAATATAAGTTGCATTAATAATATGTTATTTTCTTTGTAAAGTTGTTTACAATTCTGTTCTGTTTCAATGTTCATGTGTGAAATTAATGTTTGGAAAACTATTCTCATTATTTTATGTATGTACTTATGTCACTATTTTTGTAACACTGATGTATATGTTTATTTCTATTCTTTTGTAAAGCCTGTACTACAGATGTTATCTGTATTATTATGTTTTTAATGATGTATTTTGTACCTTTGTTATTGTATTTTTATGTTATCAAATTGTAATTGTTACCAGTTCCTCCAAATAAGTTACATTTCACTGCACACGTTTCTGTTGGTCATAGTATGTGGACAATATGTGAGAAGTAGGGACTGTTAGTGTTTGCACGTGTGTTAATAACTCAGCAAGGGACTGGATAACAGCATTGCTGGTTCTAAGGACAATTTCAAAAACTTTGTGAGTGCACAAGTGGTGGTTTATGGACTTGCTATATTGTCCGCAAGACTCTTCAGTGGTGATTGTGCACCAGCACAGTCACAACAGATGGCTGCTGGCTATTTCTGCAAGGACTACAGTGGGTCTGCATCTATGATGACCCACCAACGCCATTATTTCTACAAGGACTGCAGTGGGTCTGCACCTCTGGTGGCCCACCAATACCACAATCTCTACCAGGACTACAGTGGGTCTGCTCTGTGATGACCTACCAATATTCTTCAAAACGTCGACTGACTCTGCTGTGGGTTTGCTCTGTTGTGGACCATTACCTGTATGCATGTCAAGAGTCAGCACTGTCTTTCCATTGGAAGGACAACACTACTTCTTCAAGACTGCATGGAAATCCACTACTTCCGTGTGCATTTTCTTTTACTGCTCAGACTTTGAGACAAACACTGCTATTCTCCTGTTATGTACGATTAGGACTGTCTTTAGGGACTGTGAGAAAATTTGAGCTTTTGACCAACGTTTTATCAATAAGTGTGTGCATTTTATATCTTTGTTACTGTAATTGTGAAAAATTTTTGTCAAATCTGTATTGGCCAGTGCCCAACACCATTTGTAAAAAATTTTTGTGGGGAGCATGGGGGCTATGTAAGCAGGCTGTTTATGTTTTCGTTTTGGCAACGTTACGTAGCGCTCAAAATGAAATCACTGGCTGTGCTGTGTGCAGTCTGTCGCTAGTTTGCATTGTTGTCTGCCATTGTAGTGTTGGGCAGCGGCAGCTGGCTGTGAACAGCGCGTAGCGTTGCGCAGTTGGAGGTGAGCCGCCAGTAGTGGTGGATGTGGGGAGAGAGATGGCGGAGATTTATAATTTGTCATGAACTGATATATATATTATGACATGTGATGATATTAAGATAAATACATTGTTTGTTCTCTATTAATATCTTTCATTTGCTAACTATCCCTATCAGTAGTTAGTGCCTTTAGTAGTTTGAATCTTTTATTTAGCTGGCAGTAGTGGCGCTTGCTGTATTGCAGTAGTGGGAGAAACGAAGATTATTGTGAGGTAAGTGATTTAGTGATTTGTGAAAGGTATAGTTTAATGTTAGTCAGGGCCATTATTTTGTAGGGAATTTTGAAAGTCAGATTGCGTTGCGCTAACAAAATATTGTGTGTCAGGTTAAGCACAGTCTTGTATAAATTGTTTAAAGGGGACTTTCAAATGATATAACCAAATACTTAATGATTTCAGCGTCAGCTCCACTGCACTCACTGTAAGAGAATCTTAATACTAACTAAATTTAGTGGAAGGGGTTCAAGGCTTTCCTATTTTTAGTTAGCTGGTAAAATAACGTCGAACAAGCAGTTAAGTTTACCATTGGAAATTTTATTCTACTCACAAAACATCGTTTATAAATTGCACTATTGATAAAAGGAAATGTTTTAATACAGGATGGTAAAAACCAACTGCGTTCAACACAACTGTGAACGAATATCCCCTGAACGGGTTTCCAAGTTCTACAATGGATTGAAGGATGACCTATGCCATATCACATCTATAATCTAGGTTTAAATTAAGTTTCACAAAAGAGAAAAGTATCAAAATGGTCTACAGTGACCTCAATTATCTTCAATTACTTATCTAACTTGTCGTAAATTACAGTGGCTGATGTGGCTTCTCAATAACTATATAACAGAAAAATCATAGTGTTTCTGATTTTTACTTCAAGTGGCAAATGTGAACACTATGAGCTTTAATTGACGATCGACACTAGTACTACGCAAAAACGGGGTGTAACAGATGAGACTTCTGCAGTTCTGAGTGAAGCTTTTTGCGCTGTTATGCAGCATCGCGTGCATTCATTACCTTGTTGGTGTTCGTCAGGGGGCGGCGGATGGCACAGCTCCACGCACCTTGCCGTCTAGGAAGCAACTCTCACCTAACTTGTCCTTACTACAATTTACCGAAGTTGGTTTAAAAAAAACTATTGGGCTGTGTTTTCACCTGATCAATCAGGGTCTCAACATTAACCTTAAGCTCCGCCTACAAAAATTCTGTCTATCCAATAAGAAACTTTATACTTTTTGTGGTGGGGCAATGTTTTTAAAGTTTGCAACGTAACAGAGACGTGAAAAAGTCTCATGCTAAAACTTGCAGCTGGTGTGGTCCCTTTAGCGTTATCTTAAGATCTATACTGTTCTTCTGGAGGGCTCTATCTTTTAACATGGGCTGGGGGGAGGTCCTGACGTAACAGAGACGCGAAAAAGTCTCACACTGAAACTTGCTGCAGGGGGGTGGCCCTTTTTGTGTTATCGTAAGATCTATAATGTTCTTCTGGAGGGCTCTAGCTTTTAACATGGGCTGTGGGGTGGTCCTGGCGTAACAGAGACGCGAAAAAGTCTCACGCTAAAACTTGCAGCTGGGGTGGTCCTAGTGGTTAGCTGGCGACGTGGGTGTCAAGTCCGTCACTTATCGTAGGGCCTTCTAGCTTAACACGGTTCTGCTCTCGGCTTCTGTTCTCGTTTCTCCCCTAAGAACTGTGTCTGTCTCACGGTGGGAAGGTGTAACACGCATTTAGGCATTCTTGTGTTAGTCTGTGGTATTCCATTTGCTCACTCGTTACTCGAATTACTTTGGTTAATTTAATTTCACGATTTATTCGGAGCTATGTGACATACTACTGGATTTGCTTATTATGTCAGGGTTTTCATGGAAGGTGTTGGATTTGCCTGACACCTTACAAGGTCACTAATTACCTTCACTGTAGGAATCTCCGAATTGTTACAAAAGCTGTATCTTGCATAGTAGATATGGATGGAGGAGGAGTTGCCACATTTATTAAAAACTGCCATAAATTCAAGAACATTGACATTAATAAATTCTGTTTAGAGCAGCATCTAGAAGCATGTGCAACAGAAGTAGAGTTCCATAACAGATCCTATATAATAGTAACTACTTACCGAGCACCTGTAGGAAATTATAATCTATTTATAAATCATCTAGAAGCTCTTTTGGGTTATTTAACAGGAAGAAACAATGAAATTTTGATTGCTGGTGACTTTAATACAGATTTTCTAATACAATCTTCCAGTAAACATTTACTGCAGTTAGTAATGTTGTCTTTCAATCTAACTCACACTATAAACTTTCCAACTAGTATCACTAAATCATCAAGGACAGCCATTGATAACATTTTTATAGACAAATCAATATCATAAAACCTGTAATAAATGAACTATCAGATCATGATATGCAGCTCCTTGTTTTAGATGTAAATTCTAAGCGGATTATCAAGACTGCTAAATCTGAGTACAGGAGAGTAGTCAATCAACCAAAAATTGAGTGTTTTAGAAAACTGCTCAAAGATATGAACCGGAAAGTTGTTTAGAATGCTCATGACATGAATGAAAAATATAACACATTCATGAACAATGTCAGTACCATGTTTGAAAACTGTTCTCCTCTAAAAGTTACTCAAATTAAGCAGAAGTCTAGAATAAAACCATGGATCAAACAAGGAATAAAAGTTTCCTGTAAAACAAAAAGGAAAACGTATCTGTCGACCAAGAACAGCTCCAATGCTGATGATTTAGCTAAATACAAGGAGTACTGTAAAATATTAAAAAAAGTAATTCAGACATCTAAACAAATGCACTATGAGAAGAAGATAGCAATGTCAGGGAACAAAATAAAAACAATATGGGATTAAGTGGAAGAGGAGACTGGTAGAACCAGCAGCAAATAGCACTAAGGGTAGATGACACACATGGGCATAGTGTGGCAAATCTATTTAACAAGTACTTTATATCCGTTACTGATAGAATGGGATTGTCAGGATCAGTAAATAATGCCTTGAATATCTGAAACTAGCCTTTACAAATAGCTTCAGGAACATGAATATGTCACTCACTTCACCAAAAGAAATAACTTCCATAATAAAATCCTTAAAAACAAAGCATTCTAGTGGTTACGATGAAATATCAACAAAGTTAATGAAGGCATGTTCTTGTGAGTTTAGTACAATTCTAAGTTACTTGTGTAATCAGTCAATTATAACTGGGACATTTCCTTACTGGCTAAAATATGCAGATGTTAAGCCTCTATTCAAGAAAGGGGATAAAGAGGTACCATCAAACTACAGACCGATTTCCCTTTTGCCAGCATTCTCAAAAATTTTAGAAAAAGTAATGTACAGGCAGCTTCTCAACCATCTGACCACAAATAACATATTATAAAGAACACAGTTGGGATTTCTGAAGGGTTCTGACATCGAAAAGGCTATTTACACCTACAGTGAAAATGTACTTTATTCATTAAATAACAAGTTACAAGCAGCAGGTATTTTCTGTGATTTGATAAAGGCATTCGATTGTGTAAACCACAACATCCTTTTAAATAAATTAGAATTCTATGGTGTCACAGGCAGTGCTGCAAAATGGTTCAAGTCATATCTCGCTAACAGGAAACAAAGGGTGTCAGTGCAAGGGACTAGTGAATTAAGTCATCAGTCATCATCAGAATGGTAAGAAAGTACATGTGGTGTCCCACAAGGATCCATCTTAGGGCCATTGATTTTTCTTGTGTACATTAATGAACTGTCATCAGTTACACTGCCAGAAGCAGAGTTCGTTTTGTTTGCAGATGACACAAGTATTGCAATAAATAGTATGTCGAGTGTAGTTCTAGAAAGATCTGCTAATGATATTTTCATGGATATTAATAAATGGTTTAAAGCCAACTCACTGACATTAAACTTCGAAAAGACTCACTACATGCAATTTAAAACCAGTAAGAGGTTTCCACCCAGCATATGCATAAAGTATGAAGAAGAGCAGATAGAAAAGGTTGACAGTCTTAAATTCCTGGGATTACAACTTGATAATAAAATCAGTTGGGAGGAGCACACCATAGAACTGCAGAAACGCCTTAACAAATCTGTATTTGCAATTCGAGTGTTAGCAGACATAGGCGATATAAAAATGAAAAAGCTTGCATACTTTGCCTACTTTCAATCCATAATCTCATATGGTATAATATTTTCGGGTAACTCCTCAAGTCAAACAAAAGTTTTCAGAGTCCAAAAGCATGTAATATGTATTATTTGTAGAGCAATTCCGCGGACGTCCTGTAGAAACCTCTTCAAAGAACTGGGTACACTAACTACTGCCTCTCAGTATATTTACTCCTTCATGAAATTTGTTCTAAATAATATATCTCTTTTTCCAAGAAACAGCTCAGTTCATACATACAATATCAGGAACAAAAATGGTCTGCACAAGGACTTAAAAGCACTTACTTTAGTTCAAAAAGGGATCCACTACTCAGGAACACTCATCTTCAATAATTTGCCAGCAAACATAAAAAATTTAGTTACAAATAAAGATCAGTTTAAAAGGAGTCTGAAAGACTTACTAGTGGCCAACTCCTTCTACTCCATTGACGAATTTTTTAATAGAAACAAATGATGTATTGTATATATTCATAGTGTTAGTATTGTTATTTCACATTTTTTAAAAAAAAAAAAAAAAAAAAGATAACATGTTCCACATCCACAAGGATCTCCTCAACACGGATCTATGGAACGAAAAACTAATCTAATCTAATCCAAGACAGCACCCAATAAAGGTAGTCGTACTCTTCGGCGTCATGTCAAGCAGTACAATGGTCGGCATGTGCACTGTGTAATAAATTTTTTGCTTCATGGCGCAACAACTCTTTTAATTGCTTGTTTCATTAACAGCCATCCTACTACTTAAGTTAATTCGAAGTATTTTTGAACATTGCTCGTTATGACCACACAAGATTGCAGAAACCTAGTCAACAATTTTGCTATAAAGCAAGCAGTCTCGTTTCGCTACCTATACACATCACACTATTTGTTCTTCATATTCTCAGTCTTTCCCTCCAGTATATTATCTGCATGGCTTCCTGTAGTATCATGAATGTTATTCCCCAATGTGATACCACTTACTGTCTCTCTATTCTCTCTTCTAGTCAATGTGTTGGACACATTACTTTCCTGGCCGTTTTCCAGGATAACCTTCTTATTTGCGTTCATATCAGTCCACAAAATTTTTAGGATTCTTCTGTAATACTAAATCTCCGACGCTTTAAAAAAATTTCTTCCCCTATTACATAGTCTATGTTCAATTCCACACATTGCTGTGCGACAGATGTGCATTTTGACAAATATCTTTCTTAAACAAAGCTCTATGTTTAACAGTCGTAGAATTCTGACGGAAATAAGGAAAATCGAGGCGTTTGATATGCGCTTCTCTAGGAGGACGTTTGAAATTAAGTGAGCTGATAAGGATCGAGGAGGTTCCAAGCAACATCGGCAAAGGAAGGAACATATGGAAGACACTGACAATGACAAGGGACAGGTAGACAGGACATGTGTTCAGACTTCAGGGACATCGTCCTTGATAATAGAGACACCTATAAAAATTAAAACATGTAGGGGAGGACAGGCATTGCAACATATACGACAAAAATTTGAGGGTGTAGAATCAAAACCAATCACAAGCCTTCTGACTGAGGCAAAAGATTTACTTCCTTCCATGTGATAGTGTGTTTTGCATATACTTCTTGTTACCTCCGTCATGCCTCAAAGCATTAAATGTGGTGGTATTCCTCCAGATCATCTGCTACGTTGTCCCTACTTAGGATGTTAAGTTGGTCCGCTAATCTGATTTCAGCTTTTTTCATTAGTTTCATATCTCTCTCATTTACTGTCAGTTCATTATCTGTGTTCACTATACTGTTCACTCTAAGCGGCCGAACCTGTAATTCTTCTCCTCTTTGAAGAAGAATATCAATGTCGTCTGCGACACTGAAATCCTGAACGTTTCTCTAATTTCTGTGATCGCTTCTTAAATTAAAAGGTTGAAATACTGGATACCAGTTCGCCCCGTTTTAATCCATGGAGTCTCTCTTCGTTTTCCGTTCTTTGTAAAGGTGAATTGTTGTTACCAAAAGTCTCGAAAAATACTTGACCTATTTACTTCAAATTTTACACGGTACTCTAATGAACATTCAGACGAACGTAGGGTATATCCATCTTTAATATATATGACATACTAATTTATGCGTAATATATAAGGGGAAAAGGTTTTTACAAAACATCTAGGAAGTTCTTGATCAGTTTCCATCAAATTTCTACACTTTACTCTGATAAACGTTTGGATAATCACAGGCCACATACTTTTAATATGTGACACATTGTTATCAAAAATCTCCAGAAGTTCTTGACGGATTTACTTGCTATGTTTTCTGGTATAGGTTATTACCATCAACTCTAAAGATTATAGCTGTCTTTCTGACAATTTAAATCATGTTATTACACTATCCAAAGCATTTTGGAGGTCGATTAATTCTAGGAAAGCGTAATAGTTTACTTCACGTCTTGCCTTTATTATCCAGCGAAACAGTAGAAGTCGATTTGTTTTTGAGCAACTGACTGAGAATATCTGAGAGTACTTAGTCTACCAGTATCATCCAGCTCCACTCACAGCTGTTGTCTGGACAAAACTGCTGTCGGTACAGTTCAGTATGAGACAGAAGTAATAAAGTTTCACAGCTTTCTTACAAAGCGAAATTGATGCTAATTAATATTTCTCTTGACTTTAATTCTTTATAATTATGAAATTTATAAATAAACACACGTGTCAAGCACATTTCCTACCATATAGCTTGTCCTGTATTAGTGTGTTTAGCATTTCTGTTTGAAATTATAAGACAAAAATACAATAACGTTTGTAAGCCACTATTTAACCACTTTGATAATTTGTATGCCTTATAATTTGTAGACAGTACCTATTAACGATGAAGAAACTTTCAGCTCAAGGATAAAACAAGCACACATCCATTGCAAATACGTTTGATGCACATGATTATTATTGTAGTACACAGAGTGAACCATGTTAGTTACTTCATTACTAGGGGTTATTCAACTATAATTAACATTTGCTACACCTCTGATGGGTTTTGCATCACGGATCTGTTTTATAAGATCAGACGTGTTGTCTCGCTCACAATCACACAAAAACTGCTAGGGAGCTCACCAAATTACCTATTCTAATCTCATTTCAGATCTGTACGAGTTGGTACAGGTTTCTCCAGATCGGAACTCTTACATAAGCAGAGGGTAAACAATAGAATTATATTTATAATCATCCGTTACAGTTGTTTGTAGAGGCGTTCAAGATGATGTCTGGTGTAAACTTCATCGTAGCATTTTCTTCCTTGTCATGCTTGGCTGCATGAGTGGCTGGACTCGCAAAAATGTGTAAATGGAACCAATAAGGTTCCTACATCAGAACAAATATAAAATGTTATTTATTAAATCCGTGTTATTAAATTATGGTGTATTTGCTGACACAGTATGAATAAGTAAATATTTACTATTGTAATATTGCTTTATTTCAGTACATGCAAAGCAATATCGTAAATTACGTTATAATTTTTCTGATTAAAACTTACTCGGTTCCCAACAGACCTGCTCATTAAAAAGAGACTGTTTACAAATAGTTACATCACCTCATTTGGAAATAATATTTGTGCATTTATACCCTATTTGACAATTTGTTCTCTCTAATAAATCTGGAAACAGTAATACCTTAATTTTTTGTGATCTTCTGGCTTTCGTAATCTTCAGCTGTTAGCGAGTAGATGCAGAATGTGCCGTGACTTTCAAGACATTCTTTTGAAGATCTAGTTTCTTGCCTCTCTTCTCAACATAAGCACGTGTCATTTACGATCCAAAATCCTTGAGGGAAGTTCTTCTTTCGGATCGCTTTCCTGGTAGTTGGAAACTTGCTGTGAGGTTAACATAGAACATTTATGGATGCTACATCCATTACATTAGCCCACAGTGCTAAAGGCATTGATGTATCTTTCACGAGCATCCACGTGCCTTCTAGTTAACCAAATAGACTCCTGATATAGTTCCGATGTATAATAAAACAACCTCTGGCTTTTCTCGGGCTGAAAACATTCATTTATGTTGGAATTTCATTCTTAATTTTTCTCAAAGGCCGTAGTGCTGTAATTTTTTCTTGAAATATTTTTCAAGTCCTGGAACACTTGAGAAAGAAATATACATTATAATATTTAGGAAATGCCTGATCAGGAGAAGAACCACAACCGACATAAATATTTATCGAGTAAGAAATCTGCTTCAGTTGCCAGTAATTTCTTAATACTTTGCACAACCGGTTTCGAAGTCTAGAGCTTCATCTCCAATTTGTTAACATCGAGGATAGATTTAAGTGTCAGGAAGTCGTTTCTGAAAGTATTTGTATGGAGTGTAGCCATGTATGGAAGTAAAATATGGACGATAAATAGTTTGGACAAGCAGAGAATAGAAGCTTTCGAAATGTGGTTCTACAGAAAAATGCTGAAGATTAGATAGGTAGATCACGTAACTAATGAGGAGGTATTGAATAGAATAAGGGAGAAGAGGAGTTTTTGGCACAACTTGACAAGAAGAAGGGACCGGTTAGTAGGGCATGTTCTGAGGCATCAAGGGATCACAACTTTAGCATTGGAAGGCAGCGTGGAGGGTAAAAATCGTAGAGAGAGACCAACAGATGAATACAATAAGCAGATTCAGAAGGATGTAGGTTGCAGTAAGTACTGGGAGATGAAGGAGCTTGCACAGGATAGAGTAGCATGGGGAGCTGCCTCAAACCAGTCACAGGACTGGAGACCACAACAACAGCTTCATCTCCAACTGCCATCAAGCGTAGGAGCAGCAACCACAGCGCCTACCTCAACAGAAACATTATAATACACTACTGCCCATTAAAATTGCTACACCACGAAGATGACGTGCTACAGACGCGAAATTTAACCGACACGAAGAATATGCTGTGATATACAAATGATTAGCTTTTCAGAGAATTCACACAAGGTTGGCGCCGGTGGCGACACCTACAACGTCTGACATCAGGAAAGTTTCCAACCGATTTCACCGTTGCCTGGTGAAACGCTGTTGTGATGCCTCTTGTAAGGAGGAGAAATGCGTACCATCACGTTTCCGACTTTGATAAAGGTCGAATTGTAGCCTATCGCTATTGCGGTTTATCGCATCGCGACATTGCTGCACGCGTTGGTAGAGATCCAATGAATGTTAGCAGAATATGGAATCGGTGGGTTCAGGAGGGTAATACGGAACTCCGTGCTGGATCCCAACGGCCTCGTAACACTAACAGTCGAGATGACAGGCATCTTATCGGCATGGCTGTAAGGGATCGTGAAGCCACGTTTCGATCCCTGAGTCAACATATGGGTACGTTTGTAAGACAACACCTATCTGCACGAACATTCTGACTACGTTGCAGCAGCATGGACTATCAGCTCGGAGACAATGGCTGCGATTACCCTTGACGCTGCATCACAGACAGGAGCGCCTGCGATGGTGTACTCAACGACGAACCTGGGTGCACGAATGGCAAAACGTAATTTTTTCGGATGAATCCAGATTCTGTTTACAGCATCATGATGGTCGCATCCGCGTTTGGCGACATCGCGGTGAACGCATATTGGAAGCGTGTATTCGTCATCGCCATACTGGCGTATCACCCGGCGTGATGGTATGGGGTGCCATTGGTTACACGTCTCGGTCACCTCTTGTTCGCACTGACGGCACTTAGAACAGTGGACGTTACATTTCAGATGTGTTACGTCCCGTGGCTCTAACCTTCATACCCTACAATTTAGCAGGATAATGCACGACCGCATGTTGCACATCCTGTACGGGCCTTTCTGGATACCGAAAATGCTCGACTGCTGCCCTGGCCAGTACATTCTCCAGGTCTCTCACCAACTGAAAACGTCTGGTCAATGGTGGCCGAGCAACTGGCTCGTCACAATACGCTAGTCACTACTCGTAATCTTGATTAACTGTGGTATCGTCTGGAAGCTGCATGGGCAGCTGTACCTGTACACGCCATTCAAGCTCTGTTTGACTCAATGGCCAGGCGTATAAAGGCCGTTATTACGGCGAGAGGTGGTTGTTCTGGATACTGATTTCGCACGATCTATGCGCCCAAATTGCGTGAAAATTTAATCACATGTCAGTTCTAGTATAATATATTTGTCCAATAAATACACATTTGTCATCTGCATTTCTTCTGCAATTTTAATGGCCAGCAGTGTATTTCGTGAGGCTCATTTCATTGTACTTGTTAGTATCTTTATTGTCCTAGAAGCAACAGTGGCTTCCTTTGTCTGCTCACATACTTTTCAAGAACAAAGCAAACCACCGTGGCGCATGACGTCGAAGAGTAGTCAAACCAAATTATTTTTGCTCCGGCGTAAAGACAAAGGCGGGCACAAAGATGAAGAACGCAAGAGCAGAGAATGTTGTGAGACGACGTCAGCCAACAGTTCTCTGACTAGGACTGCACCACGACAAAAAATGGCACTGAGCGCTATGTGACTTAACTTCTGAGGTCATCAGTCGCCTAGAACTTACAACTAATTAAACCTAACCAACCTAAGGACATCACACACATCCAAGCCCGAGGCAGGATTCGAACCTGCGACCGTAATGGTTGCTCGGATCCAGACTGTAGCGCCTAGAACCGCACGGCCTCTCCGGCCGGTACACCATGACAAGAACTGCCTCTAGCCGAGGAGAATATAAGCGCCACTCCTGCCAACGTAGGCCAGACAGTAGAATACGCACTCAAGCAAAGCCGTCATCCTGACTGTTGTACTGAGATTTGTGCCTTACACTGATTGCTTGTATGGACATTGTCTATAGGAAAGGGCATTGATTATTTGCATGTCACTCTTCACTTGCGGCAACTCGTTGTAAACCAAAGTTAAGTATTGTCAATCTACTTTAGTGTAATAAAAAGTATTAACGTGATTTGTTTCAATTGCTGTACAGGTATCCGCGAGAGCAGCATCCTTTAGGCACCCTATAAGGGACGAGTGGGCAGAACCCCACAATTTTTATCCCATCTTTCTCTGATTTTCTGGGAATACACTGAATAAACTTGCAGCGGTACTGAAGGGGACACGTTGTCCATCGGCAGGTAAAGTTTCATCGACATGCATCCTTTATTTCCAGTTTTATGTGGAAAGATCCCAAATGTATGTAATTGGTGTCAAATTGCCACGCTTGCTCCTGACCTGGTCCGTTTGTTACCAGATCTCAATGCTCTTCGTGCATCTCCAAATATGTTAACTGATTGATATTTAGGATTGGTGAAGTTATTGTTAAGCAGTTCTCTGATTGGAATATCACAGTCTCTTCTTTCAGCAGAAACAATTGTTGTTGTTGTGGTCTTCAGTCCTGAGACTGGTTTGATGCAGCTCTCCATGCTACTCTATCCTGTGCAAGCTTCTTCATCTCCCAGTACCTACTGCCACCTACATCCTTCTGAATCTGCTTAGTGTATTCATCTCTTGGTCTCCCTCTACGATTTTTACCCTCCACGCTGCCCTCCAATGCTAAATTTGTGATCCCTTGATGCCTCAAAACATGTCCTACCAACCGATCCCTTCTTCTAGTCAAGTTGTGCCACAAACTTCTCTTCTCCCCAATCCTATTCAGTACCTCCTCATTAGTTACGTGATCTACCCACCTTATCTTCAGCATTCTTCTGTAGCACCACATTTCGAAAGCTTCTATTCTCTTCTTATCCAAACTAGTTATCGTCCATGTTTCACTTCCATACATGGCTACACTCCATACAAATACTTTCAGAAACGACTTCCTGACACTTAAATCTATACTCGATGTTAACAAATTTCTCTTCTTCAGAAACGATTTCCTTGCCATTGCCAGTCTACATTTTATATCCTCTCTACTTCGACCATCATCAGTTATTTTACTCCCTAAATAGCAAAACTCCTTTACTACTTTAAGTGTCTCATTTCCTAATCTAATTCCCTCAGCATCACCAGATTTAATTTGACTACATTCCATTATCCTTAGGAGTTCAAAAAATATATTCGTTTCCTCGAACAGCTATGTGCCTATCTTCTAATGTACGATACACAATATCCCCTAATATTCTTTGGTAGATAAAAAGTTCCATGTATTTCTAGGAGTAAGAGTTACATTACCTCTTTCAGGACCAGCTGAAATTTTCATGACATTGTGTACTCTATCTTTGCTGGAAGGTGGCGGTGGTTTAACTCCACTCAGAACGGTCACAACTAATAAAGAAGTCAGCATTATTGTAGTCTGTCTTATCTGTTTATTCGCCACTTTCTTCATTTGGGATACTAGATATGAGAATTTATTTTCATGGAGACCACCGCCACCTGAATCGTTGTCATCTTCAAGACATTTATAAATTTTTGATTAGAAATTTTGATGACTTGTGCTGGCTTCAGACGATGTTCTTTAGTTTCTAGTAGATGAAATGGAATCAACAGAAAAGCGTAAAGTGATCTTCTATAGTTAATTTGTGAAACCAAATTCATGCTGACCTGAAACAATTTTGGCGTAAAGAAAGGACTTACCTCTTAAAAGGACGCTTGGTTGTAGCTTTCACACTATTTCTGATTTTTCAACAATGAGTAAAGCTGTGTAGGACTGCTAATTGTGGTCAGCAATTTAGCATTCAAACTTTTCTGAACAAAGATAAATAAGGGCAGGCGACGCCTGTAAATACGAAGGGTAGAAGGACGGATCCTCAAAATTACAGACCAATATCCTTAACATCAGTTTGTTGCAGGATTCTCGAACATATCCTCAGTTCGAATATAATGAATTTCCTTGAGACAGAGAAGTTGCTTTCCATGCATCAGCACGGCTTTAGAAAGCATCGCTCCTGCGAAACGCAACTCGCTCTTTTTTCACATAGTATGTTGCGAACCATGGATGAAGGGTATCAGACGGATGCCACATTCCTCGACTTCCGGAAAGCATTTGACTCGGTGCCCACTGCAGATTCCTAACTAAGGTACGAGCATATGGGATTGGTTCTCAAGTATGTGAGTGGCTCGAAGACTTCTTAAGTAATAGAACCCAGTACGTTGTCCTCGATGGTGAGTGTTCATCGGAGGCGAGGGTATCATCTGGAGTGATCAGGGAAGTGTGGTAGGTCCGCTGTTGTTTCCTATCTACATATCTACATAAATGATCTTTTGGATAGGGTAGATAGCAATGTGCGGCTGTTTGCTGATGATGCTGTGGTGTACGGGAAGGTGTCGTCGTTGAGTGACAGTAGGAGGATACAAGATGACTTGGACAGGATTTGTAATTGGTGTGAAGAATGGCAGCTAACTCTAAATGTAGATAAATGTAAATTAATGCGGATGGATAGGAAAAAGAGTCCTGTAATGTTTGAATACTCCATTAGTAGTGTAGCGCTTGACACAGTCACGCCGGTTAAATATTTGGGAGTAACATTGCAGAGCGATATGAAGTGGGACAAGCATGTAATGGCAGTTGAGGGGAAGGTGGATAGTCGTCTTCGGTTCATTGGTAGAATTTTGGGAAGATGTGGTTCATCTGTAAGGGAGACCGCTTATAAAACACTAATACGATCTATTCTTGAGTACTGCTCGAGCGTTTGGGATCACTATCAGATCGGATTGAGGGAGGACATTGAAGCAATTCAGAGGCGGGCTGCTAGATTTGTTACTGGTAGGTTTGATCATCACGCGAGTGTTACGGAAATGCTTCAGGAACTCGGGTGGGAGTCTCTAGAGGCGATCTTTTGTGAATCACTACTGAGGAAATTTAGAGAACCAGCATTTGAGGCTGAGTGCAGTACAATTTTACTGCCGCCAACTTACATTTCACGGAAAGACCACAAAGATAAGATAAGAGAGATTAGGGCTCGTACTGAGGCATATAGGCAGTCATTTTTCCCTCGTTCTGTTTGGGAGTGGAACAGGGAGAGAAGATGCTAGTTGTGGTACTAGGTAACCTCCGCCACGCACCGAATGGTGGATTGCGGAGTATGTATGTAGATGTAGATGTAGAAGCACTTGGAAAGATAGCTTAAAGCTAAGAGGCTTCAAAGTATGTGGAGTGAAAGATTACAAACTTAAAAAAGGAAAGCAATTAATTAGCTGAGAACGAAATAATGTTTTTCATAAAGTAAACCAACTGGATTTCGAAGGATTACAAAGAACATAAACTACAATACACAATTTTAAGACAACTTATTGATAAAATGAAAGATTAGCTGGTCCAACAGGCCACATGATATAGCATTACAAGAGCTATTACTCTGCTCCTTCGCTATATAGGGGGCTATTACAAATGATTGAAGCGATTTCATAAATTCACTGTAGCTCCATTCATTGACATACGGTCACGACACACTACAGATACGTAGAAAAACTCATAAAGTTTTGTTCGGCTGAAGCCGCACTTCAGGTTTCTGCCGCCAGAGCGATCGAGAGCGCAGTGAGACAAAATGGCGACAGGAGTCGAGAAAGCGTATATCGTGCTTGAAATGCACTCACATCAGTCAGTCATAACAGTGCAACGACACTTCAGGACGAAGTTCAACAAAGATCCACCAACTACTAACTCCATTCGGCGATGGTATGCGCAGTTTAAAGCTTCTGGATGCCTCTGTAAGGGGAAATCAACGGGTCTGCCTGCAGTGAGCGAAAAACGGTTGAACGCGTGCAGGGAAGTTGTAACAACAACTGTACATATAATAATTTTTTTCTTCTGATTTTCGATAAATTAGTGTAAGCAATGTTTTGATTTCATTCTTTTTCTTTTCGTGTCATTATGTTAAAGAAACTGTAAGCAACTTTCGAGGTGAATATTAATGTTTATGTCAAATTTCAAGCTATGCTATAACAAAATTGAAGTATAACCCATGTTGAATCTATTGTAATATGTTTAAAATTGTAATTGTGCGCCTGGTCCATACGTAGGCAATGTATTAGGATATGTGGAATGTAAAACCTTTGGTGAATACCCTATCTGTAGGGGAGCGGTAAAGGGTGGATGGCAGGCGAGCGCGGGAAAATGCACACGGGCACGGCATAACGGGCTCAGCAATACAGTCGGAGTTGGGCATCGGTCTGAGGAACACGTTCCGGATCGAGGAGGCTATCCTGGAAAAAGTGGTTTCATTGAGCCTCGGATGTGCCGTTTCCGACGACGATAAAGCATGGCTATATTCTATAGGCACTGAATTGAAAAGGATTGCGACGCCAAGAAGAAGCAAAGTGCCGATACAGCAAGAGCCATAGCTGCGATTGTATGTGTGCTGTGAGCCTCGCCATCTCGCTGCCCGCCAACCGCCGCATCGACTCGAACAGGTTGAATCTTTAGAATTGTATTCGTGTGGACCAGTGTTAATTTTGTTCCAGACTATTCAATAATAACTTAACTTCTACCAGAATTGCCCTATCAATTAATTATCCTCATCACTAACCGAGACAGGGTCCTTTCCACATGTTGTGCAATCCGAGTGTCCCGAAATGAAGATTTAAAGTTTATGTTAATAAGAATTACCTGCAGACCTATCTATGCTAGAAAGATGTTTAAGGAGCTTTATTGTTAATGAAAATATAAGCCAAGAACGAAGGTCTGACAAAGTTGGAAGATAATTTTGGAATTGGTTTAGTAATGAAGCTTAAATAATTTGAGACAAAAATAATGGTAGTTAAATGAGGAAGTAATAAGACTAAAAGAGTAGTAACTCATATTTTGTAAATCTTGAGTGCTTAATGTTTCCAATAGTTAATAGTTTCAACACAGTGATCATAACAGTTTCAGGGTCCCCCCCCCCCCCCCCCCCACTTCCACTCTTTTCTTTTCTATTCATTTGAATTCTGGAGTGTACTGAACTGATTTGACCTGCAAAGTTAAAGTCAATATAAAACCTAAATTTATCAGTGTTTACTCTTATTAAAATTGACATTGTATGTGTGTTTCAAAAGTGCTATTTCTAGGGTAGTCTATGCCCGATTTCAGTCGGATCAATAGACAAAATGCAATTTGTAGTAATCATTGTAGTGTAATGTTGTTTATTTACAGCTTGTCCAAATTAGTACAGAAAGGGAAAATATTAGTTCAGTAGATTTTTCTGGTTCTAAAATTTACCATATAATGCAGTATTACGACGTGTTGCTATGCTTGTACGTACACCCACTTGTACAAGGAAAAAACTTACTTAATGCCTAATTAGGCTGGCGACCGTATTATTAACAATTGGTAGCATCTGCTGTGCATATTCCTTGCCCGTCCTAACGTGTAGTTGCACTTTATACTTGCTTGACGTATCATTGTTGTTACTGACTGGGTATAAGTCCGATTTTGCTTCCATTCAGGTACACGCGGTCAACATATGTACTAAAATCCTTTCTTAAAAAGGTGAAGCCCGTCAACTTATCATAGTACAGGCTTTAAAAAGTTAACGTACGCCAGAGCGGAGACGTTACAAAGTTTCACGCATAGCCCGCGGAAGTCGACGAATAAAGCAAGCAGGGAGCTAAACGTACCACAGGATGGTGCACCACCGCACTTCCATCATGATGTTCAGCATTTCTTAAACAGGAGATTGGAAAACCGATGGATCGGTCGTGGTGGAGATCATGATCAGCAATTCATGTCATGGCCTCCACGCTCTCCCGACTTAACCCCATGCAATTTCTTTCT
Organism: Schistocerca serialis cubense; assembly: GCF_023864345.2. Classification (NCBI taxonomy): domain Eukaryota; kingdom Metazoa; phylum Arthropoda; class Insecta; order Orthoptera; family Acrididae; genus Schistocerca; species Schistocerca serialis. The sequence goes on from NC_064643.1 coordinate 583,246,195, forward strand.
GTGGGGTTATGTGAAAGATTCAGTGTTTAAACCTCCTCTACCAAGTAACGTGCCAGAACTGCGAGCTCGCATCAACGATGCTTTCGAAATCATTGATGGGGACATGCTGCGCCGAGTGTGGGAGGAACTTGATTATCGGCTTGATGTCTGCCGAATCACTAAAGTGGCACATATCGAACATTTGTGAATGCCTAAAAAAACTTTTTGAGTTTTTGTATGTGTGTGCAAAGCATTGTGAAAATATCTCAAATAATAAAGTTATTGTAGAGCTGTGAAATCGCTTCAGTCATTTGTAATAACCCTGTATTTGTTATTTGGCAACTGGTTATGTCATTGTTGAAAAGCTGTAGATTTCATTGTTGAACGACTGTAGGAGTCTCTATCATAGACCACACTTTGCTTTACCGGCTTTGCTCGATATCCTTTTCGGGATCTAACATCTGAAAGATATCCGGAGAAATGTGGACACAGTAGTATCAGGAGAGTAGGTTTTGCGGAGGTCTGGAGATACCTTTATTGCCAGATAGTTTGGTCACCGGTCCGTTAAACTTCGGTTGCATGTAAAATCCATCAAATCTAAAGGACGTAAATTGAAGTAAGTACCTAGTAATTACAATTACAAGCAACTTAAATGGGAAAGAACACGTAGAAAATGTTTTGGGGACGACAAGCCAAAGACTGTGTTCTTTGGCAGAGCATTTAGAAAAGTGCTCCTCCACTAAAGACACTGTCTACAGTACGCTTGTCCGTCCTCTTTTGGAGTACCAGATAGGATTAAGTGAGTACTCAGATGAGAGCAGCACGTTTTATATTATCGCCAAGTAGGAGACAGAGCGTCATTCACATGATACAGGATTTGGGGTGGACATCACTGAAAGAACAGCGCTTTCTGTTGTGACCGAATCTCCTCGCGAAAATTCAATCACCAACTTTCTCTTACGAATGCGAATATATTTTGTTGACATCGACTTACATAGGGATAAAAGATCATCATAATAAAATGAGGGAAATCAGAGCTTGCACGGAAAGGTAAAGATGTTCATGTTTTCCGCACGCTGTTCGAGATTGGAATAATAGAGAATCATTGTGACGTAGGTGTGGATGTTGGTGTAGAATAAGATCCCTCTGGACATAGGAAGCCCTTCGTCAAGCTGGCGATGTTTACAAATCTTCGCCCTCATGTCTTCGAGTCTGCATCTTTCCCGATGCAAGCAATACATAACGGAACTCCACACGATCAGCAATTATTAACAATGCTACGTTGTCAGTCCCTAAATAAACTGAAGCCACCGTCGTATCTTCGACAGTTATGTCAGTATTTTCATTTAATGCGATTTCAGAAAGCGAAGATGTAGAAGAACGGTTAAGCATTTGTTGCCATTTTATTCACTATGACTGAAAATAGAACATTAAGAAAAGCATAAAAGATAGTGAATGACTGAGAAAAAAATACACGTTTATTTGCTGGTTGAAATCCAATGTTTCTTAGGCATATAAAAATTTACTTATGATATCTCGGAACAGTATTGGGAAAGAAAACATGAAAATTAGAGGAGAAACTGCAGCTGTTAGTAGGTTAGCAGTAACTGAAATTTCTGGATACAGGAAGAGGATCTGAGTGACATTTATTTTGTAATATCAGCGAACGCCAGCAGTACAATTGTTTTGAAAACCTGAATATACTGGTTCGGAAATTAAATATTTTACATGGAGCTCATGGAGTTAACAAGGAATCCATTATCAAATTAAGTTTTTAGTTTATGAAAAAAGTAAAGGAACATGTTATGTTTTTTGTGTTTATTATTTTGTACGGCATGAGGATCGCTGCTAATGTAGGGTAATAAATGAATTGGGAGAAAGGTCTTAAATATATGCAGAGTTTATGTTTTCATCAGCACGTAGCTTATATTTCAGTACCTATTAATGTTCATAACGTTATTTGTCCGCCATTACACACATGAGCTCAAGCATTTTTAAGCATGATGGTACAGTACAATGTGGGCACCGTTTAAAGAGAGACATATATTGAAATGATACTTTACTTGTCGCCACCTGTTCGTAAGAATGATGGTTGTTAGGGAATATACTACGATGTACATCTGTTGTATCAAATCTTCCAGATTTCGAACCTTTGTTGTGCAAACAATGTCCTTAATAAACCCCCAAGCACTGAAATCCAGCGGAGTCGGATCGGGAAGCCGAGGGTCCTAGCCAATGGGACCCCGGTTTACCGATTCAACGCTCAGGAAACATCTCATGAAGAAAAGTGGTAACATCCCCACGATAGTGGGGTGCGACACCATCCTGGAAAATGACGTCGGGAGGCCTCAGTGGAACTGCATAGTTCGCCATCAGTTCGAGATAGGGTCTCCTGTCACTGTAGACTCCATAAAAAATGGAACTAACACACTACGTTTGTGTAATCCCATTCACCACACATTAACTTTTGGTGTTCCCCTTCGTACTCAGCCACTTCTTCTAGAGTCTCACTTCCCTATATTTGACAGTTATATCGTTTAACTTTGCCACAGACATTGAAGGTAGATTCGTCACTCAACAGCACTTCATTGAGGTAGTCGTTGTTTTTCGTCTATACGATGCAATATTTCAGCTGCAAAATTACGTCGTCTGCGGTGATCCTCAGGCTTAATGTGATGTGAAAGTTGGAGTTTGTAAGGACGTCTGTGCACAGTGCCGTGCACCTTAGAAACGAGAACGGCTAGTTCCCTACTAGTTTGTCTTTTGGAGATACGTGGGTCTCCAACAAATGCCTATCGTGTTCGTTCCACGGTCTCTTCATTCTTCATTGACCTCCAGTTATGAAATTCGGCAGGAAGCAAAGTTTCGCATTACAAGTAAAGTAAAAAATCCCTAAAGTAAAGTTAAATTTCAGTTACTCGAAGGCTTCTGTCGAACTGATAAATGAAATTACGTGTCGGAGGATACACGTTCTATGCACTTCTTGCACGACGCTCAGCACGTGTTACAGGTTTTAACTTTAGTAACACACTATACCCTAACCATAGCACACACTGTATCTTTCGTTTTAGTGTCCATATGTTGACTGTGTTGACTGTCAGAAGGACGTCTGCCCGCTGCACAGCAAACACTTGCGGGCATGTGATAGTCAACGTTGTTAATTAAATGGAGAGGATCACATCTTGGATAGTGTCTCTATCGATTATCTGTTCATCCAACAATGTAATATGTCGTGTTATATGGTTTTAAACAGCTGTTTTTCTCTACTTCTAGCATGGACACCGTGCGGTTGGGCTAAAGAGGAAACAGGCACAATTGTTTAGGCTTTTATGCCTCAGTAAAAACGGAACGCTTATAGGATCGATGGCTGAATAACATTTAGGCGGTTTTTTGTTCTAGTGATTTTTATTTGTACGAACTAGTTTTCGGCTGATTAGGCCATCTTCAGATAACTACTGGCTATGTAAGCAACATCAAGTAGTTATCTGCAGATGGCCTAATAAGCCGAAAACTAGTTCATACAAATAAAAATCACTAGAACAAAAAACCGTTTAAGTGTTATTCAACCCTCAATATGGAAATGTTCTATCAAGAAGCGATGGAAGAATCCATAAATAAGCTTATAAGATCGCTTTTTTGTCAATCTGTATTTCTGTCTGTATGACTGCTGAGAACCCTTTTCCTCAAGCGTAGATAGACGTGTCATGTTCAAGTCACATACCAAATTCTTTAGTACTTTGGCAGTGTAAGAAATTTAAACTTCTAAGTCAATGAAATCAAAAGATTAAGTTATTTATGTAACACATTTTGATTCTTGCATACTCACTCACCAAAAACCTATACGACACTTTGCTTTAACCTAGAATCATGAAATTTGGCGGGAAGAAAAGTTTCACAGCACAAGTAAAGTAAAATGATATGAAACTTGTTAAGCTCTATTTATATCATATAAAAAATATTTATTGACAAACGTACATTGCATCATCATACATCAAAAGCGTAACAGACGAGTATTTCTGCATGGAAACATAAAATAAAAATTGTCGTCATGTTTTAGTAAATAAATAAAAAATAATTTATTAAATCTTCCCGCTCTACATATATAAACTGAAGTCCGCTACTCGTTTCTTTTGTCCAGTGTAGTCTGGGCAACTATTGTAGAGATTTTGATACGGCCTTGAAATTCCCTGGACCAATATCTTGGAATCAGCGACAAAACATTCCCATTATTTTTATTTCTTTCCTCTCTTCCCATAGCGATGGACTATTTCATCACGCCCACTAAAATGATGCGCTATTTCTTGGTTCATATTACGTAATCAAAATACATGATCAAAATTAGAAAAGTAACAAAAGCAATATGGACAGTGGAAACATAAACAGAAAACACGAACTGCTGATTCACGAAACTCACCAATCAATGATGAACACCTTGAGCAAATTGACGGTAGTAAAAATATTGTTGGAGACAGCAATGTTGCTTGTCAGTATTTCCAGATCTGACAATGCGGCAATACTCGTTGTTGGACCATAGGCGTTCCCAGGAATCTAGAGGACACAGTTTTTAATGGATCACCATTTTTTCTTAATGTCACTCTTAAAATTTAATTCTTATGGCATTGAAGAACACATTTAAGTAAAAAATTGCGATGTTAGAGTCTTGCTAGCCAGATTAGCTGAGGGCCCTAATGCACTGCTTCCTGGACACAGGTAGACTCGCCGGCCCTGCATCGAATCCACCCAGTGGATTAAAACCGGCGGCCAGTGGGCTGGCCAGCCTGTATGTGGTTCTTAGGCGGTTTTACACATCCCACTAGGTGAATACCAGGCTGGTCCCCACGTCCCACCTCAATTACATGGCTCGCAGACATTTAAAAAACGTTTGCACTATTTCATGGCTTACACTCGATGCAGGTAACTGGGATACACTGATTCCGTCTCGGAGGGGTTGTGGGATGGCAACAGGAATGGCATCTGGCCATCCTCTGACACTAACATTGCCAATTCCATAGTAAATATGCCGACCCTCAGTTGCAGCGGGACAAAGGCCCGAAGCAAATGATGATGGCAATTTCAGAGTCTTGCACCCCCTCCTATTTGAAAAATTTTCTGCGGTTACCCGTGCCTCAGACAATCAACATACAGTCTAAGACAAACGAAGCACCATGAAGGAATTATCTGAATGGGTTGGAAATCAGTATAGACAAACAAATGATTACAGTTTCAGAGAAAATTGATGATCACTGATTGATAGGTCAGATGTTCTCCTGATGGACATCGTGCTTCATTCTGTCCAATAGGTGCATTAGGTCGTTAAAATCCCAAGATGGTTAGAGGCGCTGCCTGTAAAGCCCCAAATGTCCTCAGTTGAGAAGAGGTCTGGTGACTTTGCTGGCCAAGACAGGGTTCGGCAAGCGTGAGGGCAAACAGTAGAAACTCTTGCCATGTGCAGAGAGACAATATCTCACTGAAATGTAAGCCCAGGATGGTTTGAGAGATTTCAGGTAACTCTCACTTCTGACGGAGTGTTATGGTTCTTAATGTTGTTAGGGAAGATGATCTTTATTACTTGATTGTTATACTGGATATGGTCTGACTTCATTCATAGGCTGAAATTGTTAGCAGTAAACACTCTTGTTTGTGTGCTCTAGTGAAGGAATAACTACAAGATTTACCTGCCTTCCAAGGAAGAGGGTGCCGATTTAAATGACTGCAGTAAAAACGTAGGACAGCAGAGGGCCGAAGGGAGAGTTTTTTTGTGGAACCTGAGTGAAAACGTTTCGGACTGCCCAGTTCCTCGGTCTCATTGTGTATACATGTCCAGGTAGCGTCCAGGTAGGCTGAATAGCGCCCAGGAGTCGCTGCTGCTATGGTCGGAGCATTGATGACCGGCAATAAAGCAGAGGATGGGCCCTTGTTAGGCATGAAGCCTATGAGACGACTGTGTGTTTCTGAGAATTTCTGTGGGGCAGGTCAGTGGCGCCAAGGCGTCTAGACTCTGCCACAAAACATATTTGTGAAGCCACGAGGATTTTAGCGAGTTTATGGCCATTCTTTGGGAAGCTCAAAATGGATGCAACAAAGGAGATAATGATCTTTTTGTGGAGGACTGTGGTTCCATCCTGCTCATACTTTTACCAAAGACATGGTGTAAGCTCGTGGGAAAGAGGCCACGAGGCTGAATAGTTTTTCCTTGTCTCCCAACTGGTCAAATCTGAGTATACAGAGCAAGGGGCAGTCTCCCAGCTTCGAATGCCACACTCCAGTTGATAATTGCCTTGGGCTAGAGTGGATGTAGTCTAAGCATGTAAATGTGCTATGCTACTGAGCTGCCGAGGAAAGCTGAGAGAAAGAGAAGAGGAAACTCTTCTACTGGCACTTCGCTAGTAAGGAACTGCAGGTCTTTACTTAAACGGGGAGAAATGTCCTTAGCTAGTGTGCCACTTATTGCCTGTGCCAGCTACCATCTGAACTGTCAGAGGTACTGCTTCCAGCATCACGCACACGCCGAGTGATTCGTGAATGTACTTATTTGTTTGAGTTGACCATCTAAACATTTGACATATTCCGTCGCGCATAGTCATGGTACGGAGTGAAATTGGTTTGGCAGACCAGCAAACAAGTCCATCTGCACATTGAAATCCACCGGGGTTTCAGAGGCTCATAGCAAAGTGCCTGCGTACCGAATTAGCCGAACGCGAGACCGTGTACTTGCATTTTTCGGCGCACGCCATTAATAAGTGGTTGCTGCCGTCCATGACTCCAGTCGCCGAACGCATCGTGATGTGCCGCCCTGACCAGCAGGAGGGAAAAGTATTCGCTGCTACGGCGTAGGGCTCCAATATATGATCGTCAGCACCCTGTTCTTTGTAACAATATTTTTCTTTATGGAATAGTAGAGTTAGATGCTTGAATGTAGCGGAGTTTTTCGCCATACCATGGGTTCACGTGTAAGAAGTAAGGAAAGCGATTAGTTCTCGTTAGTATCGTGTATTGATCCCCAGCTGATCACTTTGTTCACCATCGATTGCATATCATTGAAATCGTTTGTCCAATAAAATCCAATAAAAAAATGTTTGTGTACCGTTTCTTTAGCCATTTTTTTTTTTTTTTGTCTTGTGATGTTAAGAATGAATAAATCTTTCGTTATTTAGATCACAACACCTCCCAGTGTTTTGATTAACATTGCCTTTGCCATTTTTATTCAAGTCTTGATTACGATTTAAAGTGGGAAGCTTGCAGGTTTTCCACGAAGGGCAACAAAACGGGACGTAGAATATAGTCGACGTTCTGGTGTGCTGCAGGATGCCACACAGGACAAGTAACGACGACGACGACGATGATGATGATGATGAGGATGTTTGGTTTGTAGGGCGCCCAACGACTCGGTTATCAGCACACATATAAATTACCATTCTTTTCACTGTCCAGTCTCGCCATTTTCCCGAACGATGGTGAAATGAGTACAACACAAACACCCATTACCCGGACGGAGAAAATCCCGATCCAGCCGAGAATCTAACCGAGAACTCCATGATCCAGAGGCAGCAACGCTGACCACTAGACTGTGATTGACCACCAGAGAGGTCCTGCTATGAAACAAAGTTGTACCCCAACCCATCACTTATCACTATTGTTCTGTTTGACGGGTGGTGTCTGCAGCGTCTCATGGACTGTGTGGTTGGTCGCGGCTGAGGTTCGAGTCCTCCCTCGGGCATGGGTGTGTGTGTTTGTCGTGAGGATAATTTAGATTAAGTAGTGTGTAAGCTTAGGGACTGATGACCTTAGCAGTTAAGTCCCATAAGATTTCACACACATTTGAAAATTTTTTTCTGTGGCGTCGCCAGATACGTCTTCACTGGTCATCGGAGCTCAGTTCGAAGTGGGACTCACCACCGAAAACCATTTTACTCCAGTGAATGAAATTTCAGGCCGGAAACATGTCTGGAGACACCCCAGACAGCGCTGGGATACCGACGTGACTGTCGTTGCAGTATGGCCCGACAAGTGAGAGTGATGATGTGGGGTGTCATTTGTTTTCATAGCAGGATCCATTTGGTTGTCACTTGCGGCATCCTTACAACAAACTGGTACGCCGACATATTCTACGACCTGTTTTGTTGTCCTTCATGGCAAGCCATCCTGGGCTCCGAAACAATGCACTCCTGCACACGGTGAGAGTTTCTAATCCTTGTCTTCATGCTCGCCAAGTCTTCCCTAGCAAGTGACACTGCGGGATTTCTCCCCAACTGAGAGTGTTTGGAACATTTGTAAGTAGGCTGTTTATGTTTTCTCAGGCTGTTTATGTTTTCTCTATGTAAGTAGGCTGTTTAGGTTTTTTATTGGTAACGACACCTCTGTATGAAAATCACTGGCTGTGCTGTGTGCAGTCTGTCGCTAGTTTGCATTGTTGTAATACTCGCCATTGTAGTGTTAGGCAGCTGGCTGTGAACAGCGCGTAGCGTTGCGCAGTTAGAGGTGAGCCGCCAGCAGTGGTGGATGTGGGGAGAGAGATGGCGGAGATTTGTAATTTGTCATGAACTGATATATATATTATGGCTTGTGATGATATTAAGGTAAATACATTGTCTGTTCTCTATTAATATCTTTCTTTTGCTAACTATCCCTATCAGTAGTTAGTGCCTTCAGTAGTTTGAATCTTTTATTTAGCTGGCAGTAGTGGCGCGCGCTGTATTGCAGTAGCTTGAGCAGCGAAGATTTTGTGAGGTAAGTGATTTGTGAAAGGTATAGTTTAATGTTAGTCAGGGCCATTCTTTTGTAGAGATTTTTGAAAGTCAGATTGCGTTGCGCTAACAAAATATTGTGTGTCAGGTTAAGCACAGTCTTGTAGAATTGTTCAAAGGGGACGTTTCATATGTCGACCCTTAGCCTAGGATACCTCACTGGAATCTTCTGATTTTTTTCTTGTAGTTTGTGTAATTAGTGTAGCTATTGTTTATTGGTAGCGCGTAATCATAGAGAGAATTTCCTTTGTAGTTGCAGTCTTTCATTGTTGTACAGTAAAACAGTTTTGGCATGCATTTAGATTTGCACCAAGTATTTCGCAGCTGCGCTTGCAATTAACTAGATATTATTTTCAGTGCTATGTTAATGTGTTCTCTTATTTTTGATCTTCAAATTGTGTTTTTCTGTGTTGTCGTGTGAAATACTGTGACAATAATGGCGTGTGAAAAACGTAATACTAGGCTCCAAAGTAAACTGAGAAATGACAGTGAAAATGAAAGCAGTGTGTTAGCGCCACCGAGTAATGAATTAACTGATGTTCAAAGTAGTAATTTGGTAACTTTTCATAGGGAAATGGAGCAGGCGGCAAACAATGGCGTGGACAGTAAAACAATTAGCGAAGAGGGACGCATTATCGATCGATCGGTCGGCAATAGCTCGCCTCAGGAAGCCGAAATGACAGAACACAATATTGCAAATACTGCAGACTCAGGTTTTGGGTTCTCACCGTTTTCTCAAATGAGTCAAGACACATTTTCCGCTTTTCAAAATGTGAATGCTGCCGGTGCAACTTCACTGCCGAAAAGCACTGAGGAACATGTTTCAGACACCAGTGCATTGTTATTACAGTTAATGCAACAAATGGGACAAAAGCTACAAAAGTTAGACACAACACTTGAACAAAATCAGAAACAAATGGGACAAAATCTTAAAAAGTTAGATACAGTGGAACAAAATCTTAAAAAGTTAGACACAATGGAACAAAATCAGAGACAAACACAGCAACAGCTTCAAAAGTTAGACTCATTGGAACAAACTCTTGAACAAACGCGTGAAGATTTAACTACTGAGTTACATAACATTGAATCGAAATGTCAAAAAGTCTGTAATGACGTAAAAACACAAATTTGTGAGCATTTTCAACCTATTTTTTCGCGGCATGAAAATGCATTACAGAATCACGAAGCAGCCATAAAAGAGCTGCAAACCATTGTTCATGAAAATCATGAGACCTTGTGGGCTAAATTTGACTCAGTTGCATCTACCGATTCGGTTACGCAACTTGCAAAAGCTCAGGAAAACTTAAAGGACAAAGTAGATACTCTGAAACTTGGTTCAGAAAAACACGCTGAGGAAATAAGTACACTATCGGAGAAAGTAGCCGAACTTTCGGATCAGTTCACTAACTTATCTACAAAGGTAGATGATGATCTGAATGACACAAGACCCGTAGCCTTCACTGACACAGAAGAGTATGAACAAATAAGAAAATTCAAACAAAATCAGAATCAAATTAATACACAGTACAAAAGAGAAATTCGGGAAGTGCAAGATCAGTTGGCACAAGTAGTACAAGAATTACGTATTTCAGAGGACACTCGCGCCCCAATACGGGAAGAGGGACATACAAATACGGAACACACACAAAATAACAACACAGGGCACTTCGGAAATTGTGAAAGAAGTTGGCAAGGTACGCCGAATTTTGAGATGGAACCGCCGAAACGACGTAACAATGACCGACATGCGACTTGCCGACATGATGATTTTGACTATAAGCTGTTCATTACTACACGTAAATTCAAAACATTTAAGAATTCTGGCAACGACATTCATCCACAAGCATGGCTCCATCAATTCTCGCATTGTTTTCCTCCCAACTGGTCGTTAGAACACAGATTAGAATTTATGTGTGGCTACTTGGAGAATGAACCAGCTGTAAGAATGCGATCGGTAATTCACGATTGTCACAGTGAAGGAGATTTTTATCATGCCTTCCTCTCAGCATATTGGTCTCAAGCTACACAAGACCGGGTAAAATATAGCATCATAATGATGAAACATTTCGAACAATCTGAATTTTCCAGTCTTGTCAAATATTTTGAAGACATGTTGCATAAGAATCAATATCTTTCAAACCCATACAGCCCCTCAGAACTCATCCGCATTTGCTTACTCAAATTACCTGAACATTTACGACATATTATTTTAGCAGGACGTTGCAAAGACGACATTGAAGCATTTCAGGGACTTTTACAAGAATTAGAAATTGACACAGACAGTCGCCGGATGCGAAAACAGGAAAACAATCACTTCAGGTCACATGCGTCACAATTCCGTGATGACAGAAACAATAACTGGACACGAAAAGGCTATTCTTACAACGTAAATCGTGACCAAAACAGACACCACCCGTATGACAACCACTGGCAGAGTAATAGTTACAGAGAAAGATCGCACTTCCGTAATTATGAATATGACAGAGATAACCATAGAAACAGACAATATGGAAACCAAAACAATTATTATCAAGGGAGACAAAATAACTTCAGACGCAACAGTTCAGCGCGCAGTTACGATTCCGGGAGAAATTCTCCACCACATGACCGACAAGAAAGAAACTACAGGAATTACCGACATGACGACAGACGATATGATCGTAACGACAGATCTGAATTGCATCAGAACTGGCGGGATTCGAACAGAGCAGGGCCTTCTCGTCAGAGTGAATTTGTAGAAGTTAGGTCTCCTAATCCCAATAACGACGCGCGCCAACAAAGAGACAGACAATGACTCGCACAGCAGGCAGCTGCGTGCGGCCGCTGGCTCAGGGAAAAATAACAAAGACGCTAGCCATGAGAAAAGATTTAGCATTCTTTACCGATGTAAACAACATGATAATTGCTTTGAAGCTGAAATTCTGAGTACTAGGAAGAGTAAAGGTTTACACCACATTTCACATGTAAAACCATTTATTGAGAGATAATCTGCTTTTTAACTTCGTCTTTGCCATAAAACTTTTCACTTCACATTTCTAGTATGCTTTGTCAGACTTAAGAAACTGTTAACATGCAACAATGTTTGAAGTTAAATATCCAGTCTAGAACCTAGGGAACATTTTTAAACAAAAATTACGAATGCATTGTTATTGTGGACAGACGACACAGTGTTATTGTGTGTGTGCATTCTTGCTTGTTTGTTGCACGATTACGTAACGACTATCAGGCTTACATACTTAGGACACATACTGGTACTGCTAATGAGATTTTAATGCAACATTTTGGTTTACTTGAAAATACATTCTGGGTTTAAAGTACTTTCTGTGAGATACCAGAGGACATAGTGGTTAGTTTATGTGACAGCTACAAGATGTTATCACGACGCTACTAATGAGTGACAATTTACAATGTTGATTTTGCGGTGTATCTGTTTTATATCTGCACAGTTTTCTGAATTCTTCTGGAAAGAAAAACATGTTTTAGTAGTAACTTTTGTGGTATAGCAACAATGAGACAGCCTTTTTCGTGGCACAACATTACGTTACTGTACAGTACTTTCTTCATCACGCCAATAAGCATAATAACTACGACATCTATACGCAAAGCATTTCACTTTTGTTTATCATGTGGTAAGTACATTGACTTCTGCAGAACTTAGCTTTCGGAGGACGATAACTACGACACTTCCACAGAGATTATGTTACAAGACGCACAGTTTAGCGCTACAGTACACGTATTTGAGTGATCAATTTTATACTTAAAACATTTATTTTTAAAGATTTTTGAATTACAAAGAAAGTTTTCCGTGATACATTTCATTCCATTGCTGTAATCTGTAACACCTGAGGGTATAATTACATTAATCCTCAGGGGGGTACACGCTTACTTTGTGTACCATGTGTGTGGCAACCACAAGGAACCCTAGCTAATATGGTATTTGCTTATACAACTTTACACATCGGTACCATATTTCTCTAACACACAAATTACACAGCTATCTGATTATTTAACTGAGAGAGACAAACATTTATTTTACTACATCAGTGACACATGTTTACGCAATTATACAGTTGGATAACTTCACACTTATGAAACTGTATTTTGTCTGTACTTTGTAAACTGTTCATATTTTTTCGGAACCATTGTGATACTATGAGAGCTTTGAATGGTGTATTTGGTATGGATTCATGATTTTTAAAGTACTTTTGAGGCAGATGACACTTTTGACATGAGCAGAGAATTTTTTTAATTATTGGAGGAAGCTACGACGATTTTGAGATTTGACTGAGGTGTTATGATGCTATTTTTACGACGACGATGTGTATTATGCTGCTGAGGTATGTTTATGATTAATAGGCTGAGGCTATATGCGTTATTTGATTATGCTTCATAGTTGAGTGCTACTGACTTACGAAATGCCACATGACTATTGAATGATATTTTTATGCTTTGCTTTTCATAGTTGCTTATTTCATTTGACATCTGTTTTCCAGCTGTGTTGCAGCATTGCTTTTATAAAATGAAATGCATTTGCTAATGTGAACACTTTCTGTCAACAGATCTATTAAATAATTATTTTATGATCCACATTCTTTAAAAAAGGAGCACTTGGAAAGGAAAGAACAATAAGAAGGAACTAGTAACTGCATTCATAATTTTCTTTTCAAGTAATTGGTAACTTTTTGGTAGAATAACTTCTTGTGGTGCACCACTTTAATTACTTAGACATTAAGATGTGATTATACATTTCCCTTATCTGCATTGTTATCTTAAGTGTACTATTTTCTCTGCTTGAGCTATGTCATGTTTAGGTATAAGTTGCTGCTGTTTGCCAGGCATAGTGTTATTGAATTTGACTTTTGCTCATTTATGCTGCTAGCTTTGCCAATTTGCATTTTTTGCATTGCTGTTTGTGTTGATTTGTTATGTGATGCTGCATTGCCTCGTCCCTTAGTTTAGCATCTGAGCTCAGTAGATTTAAGTTAGCTTAAAAGGGGGTAGCCTCTAAGAGAATGAGTTGCGATGAATTGGAAGAAATGCATTGAGAAAACTGGTTTAGGTAGGATTTTCTTGGAAATAAATGTTGAGGTAAGAAATGTGTGAACATATAAATACAGAAAGCATGCTTAGATAGAATTTTTTTGGTGGAAACAAAGGATGAAATAAGAGGAAAGATATATGAAGTTTTGGGTTGGACTGCAGTACCAAATGTTACACTGAAATCGAACCCTGTCCTTTCCTATTGGTGTTATCCCACTATGCGTTTGTGTACCCTTGAGTATTTGTTTTCTTCCTGTCTCTGTGTAGTTTCATAGAATTTTTTCTTCTTTTAATATTAAGCTACATTCACTATGATGAGGAATACTGTTATCCTCAAATATAATTGGCATTAATAATATGTTATTTACCTTATAAATATGCTTACACATTATTTGTTCTGTTTAATGCTCATGTGTGAAGTTGATGTTTCAAAAGTTATTGTGATCCTTTATGTATGTACTCATGTCATAATTCCACTGATGTATATGTTAGTTCTATTCTTTTGTAAAGCCTGTGTTACTGCAATTGTTATCTATATTGCTATGTTTTTAATGATGTATTTTGTACCTTTGTAATTGTATTCTTATGTTATAAAATTGTAATTGTCACCAGTTCATGATATTATTAACTTGTTAGTTATATTTCACTGCACACGTTTCTGTTGGTCATAGTATATGGACAATATGTGAGAAGTTGGGACTGTTAGTGTTTGCACGTGTGTTACTAATTCAGCAAGGGACTGGATAACAGCATTGCTTGTTCTAAGGACAATTTCAAAAACTTTGTGAGTGCACAAGTGGTGGTTATGGACTTGCTATGTTCTCCGCAAGACTCTTCGATGGTGAATGTGCACCTGCACAATCGCAACAGATGGCTGCTGGCTATCTCTACAAGGACTACAGTGGGTCTGCATCTATGATGACCCACCAACGGCATTATTTCTACAAGGATTACAGTGGGTCTGCATCTATGATGACCCACCAATACCATTATTTCTACAAGGACTGCAGTGGGTCTGCACCTCTGGTGGCCCACCAATACCGTAATCTCTACCAGGACTACAGTGGGTCTGCTCTGTGATGACCTACCTACCAATACTCTTCAAAATTTTGACTGACTCTGCTGTGGGTTTGCTCTGTTGTGGCCCATTACCTGTATGCATATCAAGAGTCAGCACTGTCTTTCCATTGAAAGGACAACACTACTTCTTCAAGACTGCATGGAAATCCACTACTTCCGTGTGCATTTTCTTTTACTGCTCAGACTTTGAGAAAAACACTGCTATTCTACTGTTATGTACGATTAGGACTGTCTTTATGGACTGTGAGACAATTTTAGCTTTTGACCAACATTGTATCAATAAGTGTGTGCATTTGATTTCTTTGTTATTGTAATTATGAAAAGAAAATTTTTGTCAAATCTGTATTGGCCAGTGCCCAACACCATTTGTAAAAATTTTTTGTGGGGAGCATGGGGGCTATGTAAGTAGGCTGTTTATGTTTTCTCAGGCTGTTTATGTTTTCTCTATGTAAGTAGGCTGTTTAGGTTTTTTATTGGTAACGACACCTCTGTATGAAAATCACTGGCTGTGCTGTGTGCAGTCTGTCGCTAGTTTGCATTGTTGTAGTACTCGCCATTGTAGTGTTAGGCAGCTGGCTGTGAACAGCGCGTAGCGTTGCGCAGTTGGAGGTGAGCCGCCAGCAGTGGTGGATGTGGGGAGAGAGATGGCGGAGATTTGTAATTTGTCATGAACTGATATATATATTATGGCTTGTGATGATATTAAGGTAAATACATTGTCTGTTCTCTATTAATATCTTTCTTTTGCTAACTATCCCTATCAGTAGTTAGTGCCTTCAGTAGTTTGAATCTTTTATTTAGCTGGCAGTAGTGGCGCGCGCTGTATTGCAGTAGCTTGAGCAGCGAAGATTTTGTGAGGTAAGTGATTTGTGAAAGGTATAGTTTAATGTTAGTCAGGGCCATTCTTTTGTAGAGATTTTTGAAAGTCAGATTGCGTTGCGCTAACAAAATATTGTGTGTCAGTATAAGCACAGTCGTGTATAAATTGTCAAAGGGGAAGTTTCACATTATCGGCAAGGCGTTCTAACCGCCTCGGGATTTTAACGATCTAACGCGCCAATTGGACATAGTTTGGCACGATATCCCTCAGGAGGACATCCAACAACTCAGTCAATACCAAGCCGAATAACTGATTTCACAATGACCAAAGGTGATCCAACACTTTATACACCTGCTCAGTTTATGAATGAATGAATCCTCCAATTTTTCTGAAGTTGTAATTACTTGTTTGTCTATAAATTTTCGTCACGATTCCCAATTTCTGTCCAATTCGGATAATTCTTTCACGGTGCGTAGATTTTTCGTCTTAGAGTGTATTTACTTATTGACTGTATTACTGAAAGTGTGAAAGCTACCTTATGTTGGATGTGGACAGACATGGCAGCTGGCTGAGCCACTACTGTGTGAAGTAGCAAGTTATAGAGCAGTGGTTCCGAAAGTGGTCAATGTTATGCCCCAGAGTTCGACTCCAAACGGTTAAGTGTCAACGTCAGCTAAAAAGAAATTGGGGCTTTCAATTGATGTGAATGGACTCACACAAGAATTTTCCTATGTACATCAGTGTTCATGTCGTCAGCTAAGAGGGAGAGTGGAGCAGCTCTTTTGTTTATTTTAGCTCTTTTGCTCACTTTGTCATCCGGAGATGTATTAATTTGCGACACAACACAACACAGCCAAGTGCTCACATAGCTTGTAGGGGGGTGGGGGGCTAACCAAGGGTTATGAAGCAGAAGTAGCGTAAAATAGTTCCAACTACGACCCCGTTGAAAACCTAGGTGCTACCGACCTTTAAATCAGTTTTTTGAAAGAAAACCGCGTGACGACACTATGTTTTTTTTTCCCTTTACATGAGAGCTATAGTGGGGAGGAGCCACCTTACCCCTTGTACGGGCTTCCTTGAACATAGCACAACAATCACTTTGCAAAAGACTATATGCACAAGGTTCTGTGTCACAGCACTGAGGTTGGTAACATCCGGACAAAAACATGAGGTCCACTGATTTCTATTGATCTCTGCCCATCCACAACAACGTTCATCTCTTGTGAACTTAGCTAGATAGTATACGTTAAACTGAATGATCGCCATTTTGTTTGGGAGCTCCGAGCTATCAAGTAAAATATTATTTTTATGAAATTTTCTCTTTGCAGTTCCATCTATTGGGTAAATACACGCTTATCTTTACTTGCGGTTGAGAGCTTCGATTTTGATTGCTATGTCTTATCATATTTACCTAAATAACTTGAGTTTTATTAAAAAAAATGAAATTGAACATATCCTGATCTAAAATGGAATGTGTATAGTGTAGTACTGGTTTTTTGAAGTTTTACTTCACCCCATCGTTGTTAGACAAACGATTGCCCATAAGCCTTTTATGCAGCGTTATCATTGCACAACATGCGACCTTTAAGTCACTCGAGCTGTGTGTTT
The DNA here is from genome assembly GCF_023864345.2 of Schistocerca serialis cubense. NCBI lineage: Eukaryota > Metazoa > Arthropoda > Insecta > Orthoptera > Acrididae > Schistocerca > Schistocerca serialis. The sequence goes on from NC_064643.1 coordinate 583,263,466, forward strand.
ATCTGATAAGGTGTCAATTTGATAAATAAGGTGGAGGTTTGAAGTAGTTTCAAATATTTAAAGAAAAATTTTATAAGGAACCTACGGTGGAATGTATTTTCGCCTCGACGTCAGAAAGTGATGATGATGGTTTGCGGTGGTTTTGAAGTATCTTAGTACTGGATTACAGCATACAGCTACCTTTGCATCATTGAGGTTGTTTTAAAAACTGTTTTACAGAGATCCGATTATGATCTACTCAAAAGAATTCCTTCGATCAACAACACACTTCAAATTTAATCAGCACGAAATCTGACATAGCCTGTTTAATAGATTCGTTTACTAAATTTAATGAGATTAACTTGCAGTGAAAGCCTAAATTTTATAATAACAAAATCCATCATTTCAGACATTCGTTCAAGAATTACGCTATTAAAGCAAAACATTGCACACTGTGAATTTCCTGGTTTCCCAGTCTGTCACAGACAAACAACGAGATGATAATGTTTCAGCCTACGTTCAACCATGGTGATTGTCCGTCCGTACACTGATGTTGTAGAAACGAATGTCATATTACAATAAGAACCGATGGGAATAATCGCTGTTTAGAAAGGCGTCTCAGCAATTCCGGCTACAAAGAGACATACCTATTACTTATTCTGTGTTATGGACTATTTGGAGAAAGATTGTGATACTTTTTATTACCCATGCTGTGGGAAGGTGCTACAGCGAAGGTGTCAGTCTGCTTTACAAAAAAGGAAAAAAATCAGACTAGAACTCATTGATTTATGAGTTTTAAGGCTAATCATAACTAAAGTGAAGCCAAAAATTGAATATTTGCTAATAAAGTATCATGCTCATTCTCGTCACATTTATGTAATAATTTTACTAGATTTCCATTTTATGTCGTTTGAAGTAATAAATTATAAGACGTAACATTTTTAAGCTCTTCACTTTTCACTTCTGCAATTAAGGCCATGGAAGTGAGTAGCACTGTATCAGCTGTCAAAAAATAAATAAATATGTAAAATAAACCGTTTGTTAATTTGTGAAAATTTGGTACATAAAAAGCAGTGGTCTACGGAGAAGAGGAAGAAAGGCTTGTGGTCTACACGACAAAAAAGTTTGAGGACCTCTGATTTTAAGAACAGAGACTTAATAGTGCATGAGAAGCAGATATTTGTAAAGTGACATTACTTATTGAGGAATTAGAAATAATTCAGGCCCCACGGAAACGCTATTTCACTTTTATGGTGAAATTATTTGTATATCGGAGAAAGAAAAGATGAAGCCTTTAGATACATGTTTATTTAATACTAATATAGTGATTAGTATCAGTGTCAGCATCCAAATGCGCCGCGCGGTATTAGCCGAGCGGTCTCTGGCGCTGCAGTCATGGACTGTGCGGCTGGTCCCGGCGGAGGTTCGAATTCTCCCTCGGGCATGGGTGTGTGTGTTTGTCCTTAGGATAATTTAGGTTAAGTAGTGTGTGAGCTTAGGGGCTGATGACCTTAGCAGTTAAGTCCCATAAGATTTCACACACATTTGAACATTTTTGAGCATCCAAATGCATCTGACCGTAGTTCATTAGGATTAAGTGTTTTTCATCTTTATATAATTAGCGTCCCCTTTCATTCATTTCGTGCTGTTTTCTACAGCAAAGCGGAATATTTAATAGCAGGGCTACGTGAATCATAGTTCAGTCCATTATAAATACTGTATCCGATAGGCTGTACTAGGACGAAAAAGCTTAATAATTAATTTTTTAGTTGGGGGGGGGGGGGGAGGAGGTGGAGGAACGCCGACTTCACTGGCTGCGTCTTCAGCTGGTCGACAGAGATATTCCATTTCTCGAATGCATCTTCCACTTACAACGATAGGACTTATTGGGCGAGCACACCCACGTAACGACACCTTCTGAATTTACGATACGTGTAGCCACTGTAATGACCAGAATGCCTGCCCTGTGAACTGTTGACTGTTGTTGTCCAGTGGCTGAGGGATAGCAGAGGGGAGAGGGCATTCATCCCTTCGGATCAATTAAATTCTTCCGTAAACTTGATGTGTCCGTAAATCTCCGTGCCTGCACATACCCGGACACCCACCTGAAATGGACACGAAAGTTCGTCAGATTCCTTCTTACCTTATCGTTGTATTTTAGATACTTTGTGTTTGACGTTCCAATTTATGAGCAGCCGGTCAGGCTTAAACTCAATAGTGATATTGTAATGTGCAGCAGACGTGTTAAGATCGCTCTTGAGGCGTCACAGTAGTTTCAATGCTTTGTGGTTACTTGTAGTTAGGTCGAATTCTTTCATGGTTTTCATCCAAGTATCCCTTTGCGATTCTGTCAGTGACAGGACTATTTTATTCCGTTTCCATCGTTGCTTCACAAAACGGATCTATTTTCAAATAGAGTCCTGTGTTCCGTAATTTGAACAACGAGCTCAGAAGCTGTCTGTTCATTAATCACTGCATAAATTTGTCATGCGATTGGTCAGTGTTGTATGGCTGGAATAAGACTGCAGACTGTTTTACGCAGCGTTGGTGTATAGCTTCACTGCTAAATCTCAGATACAGATTACGGTTGTCCTTCCAAAAATGGTTCAAATGGCTCTGCGCACTATGCGACATAACTTCTGAGGTCATCAGTCGCCTAGAACTTAGAACTAATTAAACCTAACTAACCGAAGGACATCACACATATCCATGCCCGAGGCAGGATTCGAACCTGCGACCGGAGCGGTCGCTCGGCTCCAGACTGTAGCGCCCAGAAACGCACGGCCACTCCGGCCGGCGCTTGTCCTTCCATCAACCTCCGTTGATTGAAGGATGTTGCTTCGACAGTGATTGCAGTGCTGTGGCGTTCTCTTCATCATGCTTGAATCACCACGTGGTGCTACGGCAGCTAAAACCATCAGTCGTCATTTCCATACTTTGGCCTTGAAAGTAAGCAGGAACTGGCACTAAAAACAGCACTTCGTGGTTTGTGTACCGATGCAACTATGTAGCCCTTAATTTCCACAGATAAAAAATGGCTCTGAGCACTATGGGACTTTACATCTATGGTCATCAGTCCCCTAGAACTTAGAACTACTTAAACCTAACTAACCTAAGGACACCACACAACACCCAGTCATCATCCACAGATAAAACTTCAGTATCTTCCACGTCAGTGAAGTCTGTTGAAAGGACCAGTAAATTCAGTCGAAAGAAAATCTACACTTCCGTATATGTGATGGGATGTTTCAGCAGCCAGTCACATTCAGTACACTCTAGGTCCCCTCAAGTCAGAGCTTTCCCTGTACATATAACATATCGCGTTTCTTCAGCTTGTGCACATGTTGTAGCAGCCCCTATTTTGATGGTGATTTTCCTTCTATATTCATTGATATTCACTGAGATGGTTGTTAGCCGTGATCTCAGAACACAGCTGTTTCTGTGGTATGAAAGGTTCATCTGGCATTCCTGTCGTTGCCTAGGGAACACACGATTCCTTCGTCTGTTGTTGTTCTGAAATAAATTGCATTCATCGAGGAGGCTTCTGTCTTGTTCCGTGAAACACGCATTGTACAAAAGCGATTGCTATACTACAGAATTTTGATCTCAAGGATACAAAAGAAGTAGCACTACTATATTAGTGCACCGAAGTCTTCCAGGTGAGAAAGTACGGACAGCTGTTATGATACTAAACTCATATTCGGAAGAAGTGACGATTGTATACCCGTGAATTGAAAATCAGTTAATTCTATTATTATACTGAAGCATGTACTGCTTTTGCAAAGCGATTTTCAGAATTACGTTTTCTATTGTACTGAATCGCTGATATCCAATTTGGTTAGTCTTCATCACATATTTAGTAGCATCTTATAGTTTTCGTCGAGATCAACCCACTTCTCAACTTTTATTGCTTCACTACGTTTCTATTTGGCGCATATTACCACGCGGTTTACACTATCGTCTTCAGTCAGAGAACGTATATCAAACACTACCAGTCATGGAAAGAAATATTCGAGTTTGTTGGTATGCACAGGGTGTGGCAATTGTTGACCTACACGAAATAAAATCGTCCATACTTCTGCACGGCTTCTGTTAGGACGTTCAAACTTCACGGTTGGCCGCGGGGCATATTGGGAATTAGTATGGTTTTGGTTTAGTCAGTAAGCAAAATTAGCGCATTTGGGGGACTGAGAATCTGTATTTATTTACCCTCAACGGTGACTGTGTGGTGTGAAATGTTCAGTAACGGAATAATCGGTGCGATATTCCCTGATGGCACGGTGACTACCGAACGGTACGCAAATGTTTTGGAAGATGATTTCACCCCCATTATCCGAAGTGACCCTTATTTCGACGATATACGGTTCTTGCAAAACGGAGCTACTCGCCATCGAAGCAGGAGAGTGACGTCCTGGAGAAGCACTTTGGGATCCGCATTGTGTCTCTGGGGTACCCAGAGGCCACTGGCATGGGCCTTGATCGGCCGCCGTATTCTCCGGATCCGAATACATGCGATTTCTTTTTGTGGGGGCTATATTGAAGACACGTTGTACAGCAATAACCCCAAAACCATTGGTAGCTGAAAACAGCCATTAGGGGGTCATCGACACTATCTATGTACGACACTTCTGTGGGTCATGCAGAATTTCGTTATTCGTCTGCGCCGTATCGTCACCGATGATGGCAGGCATATCGAACATGTCATCACCTAAATCCGAATATCTGTACTGAAGTTTACATGTTGAATAACGTGTGCACGCAGCAACTAACTTACGTTTCTTTCATATAGATAAATAATTGTCACCCTGTGTGTGTGTATGTGTGTGTGTGTGTGTGTGTGTGTTTCTTCGCGTAGCGTGTTAATGTTGCACCCATATGTATTTCTGGTCACGTACGTACTCCCCCCTCTCCTCTCCTTATTTGCGAGCGACGATGTCCTTCGTGGGATTTACAGTTTTGCACTGTAACTATCCTACCGCCGGGGAACTGACCTAGTAGGAGACACTCGAATGCCTCTGCAATAAATTTTGATAATTACATTGCCAAGCTCATCAGTTTAAGAGAGAGAGAGGCTGTTTAATATTGCTTTCAGCCTTGGTATTACCAAACTAGCACAGAATACCCTTGACGCATGTACTACAATATCTTGTAGAGAGATGGCGTACACAAACTCTCATCTGAATATGGTAGTTTCTGACGGTAGTTAAGGCAACCGACCGTAGGAAGAAGAATTCTCGGCGAGAGAGTTATCATCACGTTGAGAGCAAAAAATAGTGGAAACAGTCCTCGCAGACAGCAAGACAACTTCGCGAAAGCATTCCTCCATAGAATTACTGTGTGTTTTCAATAATACTCGCCCAAGCGCGGTGCCCAATTGGTAAACGGCGCTCACCGCTCTCGAGAACCTTGGCAGTCACCACTCCAGCTCTTGCCCGTGTGAAACTTGCTCCTCCGGCGCGAAAAGTCTCTCATCTCCGTTTGCACCCCGGACTAACACAGTTTGCCGAATCTCAGAACTGTAACTTCGGCCAAGTCTTCAGCAGAGCTACATGTCCCAGAGGACCACCTACACTCTACGACTCGCCTCTCAGCTCGCTCCAGGACTTCACGAATTTCGAGGCGCACGTCTGTTCTCTCTATCCACGTGTCTGTGAGCCATACACAAGACCGTCTTTCTGATGGTCGAGTCAGTGCCAACCTACTTTCGGTCTTCTTCCCTTTCATCCTGCACTCCTGTACTGAGACATTCACACACAGGCATTCGCAAACTCCAAAGCAGCTTATGAATAAATTCTGTTCTTCTTCTTATTCCTTCCTTCTTTTTTTTCTAGCAATCGTCAGTAAAATCTACTTCCATCTAGTCGCCAGCTGACTGACCCAGAATGAATACTACGTTGTAAAAAGTTTGTTTTGACGTAATATGAAATACTTACTGTCAGACACCAATTGAATGGTAAACCAGAACAAGAGTCTGAAAATTGTTGATGACCTTCATTTTGGTGGTAAATTAAAATTTAGTAACATACATAAAGTATTTTCTGTGATTATTAGAGACCATGTGCTGAATCATTCATAATGCATACCACCACTGTCACTATTTATTTGCTTCGTTACACAGCACGAAACTCTAACTCCCTCATATTGACGAATACAGGCTAGTTACATCATCGAGAAATGAATGAAGCTGATTTTAAAGCAGTTTTCTGAAATGGCGGTGAGGTTGTTAAGCAACATTCGTAATTAGTTTGACATTGTGCCGTAAATACGTGACACTTTGTCAAAAATTCTTAAAATTGAGCTCGCCCATATTTAAGTAATACAGAATGAGATATGTACAAAAGTGACATTTACAATCAATTTTTCTTTTAATAATGCGAAAATCGTAGCCCCAGCAAAAACGTATCCCAGTACAAAATGTAAATACACTGAATTTCGTACAAATAGGTTTTTTTCAGTTTTTTCTTAGGACTAATAGCTTGCACCTAGCGAAGGAGAGAATATGGAAATCTTGTGCGTGGTATTTGAAGGCGTTGCTGGTTGCATAAAAGCCAGTAGTAGGGGCAGGTGGATTACCCTGTATCATCTTTCTACAAAAAATTTCCAGACATTTACTTCACAACCGATCACTGCACCCTATCATCAGAGCCCGAACATGTTGAGAAATATATTATTAATATAACTGATGCCGAGACAATCACACCTTGTTAGGGACTATTGGGTTTAAGTTATCTATCTATACATCACATACATTACCGTGTAAAGAAGATATGGAGCTAAATCGTATAATGTCTTACTTCTGCTCATTGCCAGGCTAATGAATTAGCTCCCCAGATGACAGGGAGAAACGTTAGCCTCCGAGGCCTCAAGGAAATTGACAAGGATGGGGGAAAAAGTGTATACCTGCCAGTTTGACAGAACCATCTGCACATTACAACCTGAAGCGAACCCTACCTGAAGGTGTTCTCGCACTGCTGCCTCTTCCTCTGGAAGTATCTGTTACCAAAGGGAGGTCATACGTCCAAGGAATATTACGTGATCAAGGTATGAGGATTTGTTCTCTTTAGCCGGCCGGTGTGGCCGTGCGGTTAAAGGCGCTTCAGTCTGGAACCGCGTGACCACTACGGTCACAGGTTCGAATCCTGCCTCGGGCATGGACGTGTGTGATGTCCTTAGGTTAGTTAGGTTTAATTAGTTCTAAGTTCTAGGCGACTGATGACCTCATAATTTGGGTCGCATAGTGCTCAGAGCCATTTGAACCATTTTGATTTGTTCTTTTTATACCATAGCTGATCAAAAGCACACTACTGGCCATTAAAATTGCTACACCACGAAGATGACGTGCTACAGACGCCAAATTTAACCAACAGGAAGAAGACACTGTGATATGCAAATGATTAGCTTTTCAGAGCATTTACACAAGGTTGGCGCCGGTGGCGACACCTACAACGTGCTGACATGAGGAATGTTCCCAACCGATTTCTCATACACAAACAGCAGTTAACCGGCGTCGCCTGGTGAAACGTTGTTGTGATGCCTCGTGTAAGGAGGAGAAATGCCTACCATCACGTTTCCGACTTTGATAAAGGTAGGATTATAGCCTATCGCGATTGCGGTTTATCGCATGGTGTCATTGCAGCTCGCGTTGGTCGAGATCCAGTGACTGTTAGCAGAATATGGAATCGGTGGGTTAAGGAGGGTGATACGGAACGCCGTGCTGCATCCCAAAGGCCTCGTATCACTAGCAGTCGAGATGACAGGCATCTTATCCGCATGGTTATAACGAATCGTGCAGCCACGTCTTGATCACTGAGTCAACAGATCGGGACGTTTGCAAGACAACAACCATCTGCACGAACAGTTCGACGACGTTTGCAACAGCATGGACTATCAGCTCGGAGACCATGGCTGCGGTTACCCTTGACGCTGCATCACAGACAGGAGCGCATGAGATGGTGTACTCAACGACGAACATGGGTGCACGAATGGCAAAACGTCATTTTTTCGGATGAATCCAGGTTCTGTTTACAGCACCATGAAGGTCGCATCCGTGTTTGGCGACATCGCGGTGAACGGACATTGCAAGCGTGTATTCGTCATCGCCCTACTGGCGTATCACCCGGCGTGATGATACGGGGTGCCAATGGTTATACGTCTCGGTCACCTCTTGTTCGCATTGGCGGCACTTTGAACAGTGGACGTTACATTTCAGATGTGTTACGAGCCGTGACTCTACGCTTCATTCGATCCCTGCGGAACCCCACATTTCTGCAGGATAATGCACGACCGCTTGTTGCAGGTTCCGTACGGGCATTTCTGGATACAGAAAATGTTCGACTGCTGCCCTTGGCAGCAAATTTTCCAGATCCCTCACCAATTGAAAACGTCTGGTCAATGGTGGCCGAGCAACTGGCTCGTCACAATACGCCAGTCACTACTCTTGATGAACTGTGGTATCGTGTTGAAACTGCATGGGCAGCTGTACCTGTACACGCAATCCAAGCTCTGTTTGACTCAATGTCCAGGCGTATCAGGGCCGTTATTACGCCCAGAGGTGGTTGTTCTGGGTACTGATTTCTCAGGATCTATGCACCGAAATTGCGTGTAAATGTAATCACATGTCAGTTCTAGTATAATATGTTTGTCCAATGAATACCCGTGTATCATCTGCATTTCTTCTTGGTGAAGTAATTTTAATGGCCGGTATTGTATATGTTATATGTTGATCCCCATGTGATGCAGAACTGACCACTACATGTCACTAGAGGCAGACTCACCAGTGCAGACTCACCAGTGCAGAAGAAGACGAATAATGTTGTGTTGTGAGTGCAGAGAAGCACCACCAGTAGAGTTGGTCGATCAGGAGAACTCAGTGACATCGTTCGTGGACTAGTTCATGGATGTCACCTGAGTAACAAATCCATCAGCGACGCTTCAGTCCATCTAAATCTACTCATGTTGACTAATCATGATGTGTGAAAAGTTAGAAATAATATAGTGCAATGATCTAGAAGCTCCTCATAAGCCACTGACTTCTCAAGTTTGTGGTAAGCAACACTTGAGGTGATCTAAAGAGCGGAACCATTGAGTGGTGGACGACTGGAAACGAATGATATGGGGTGATGAATCACGCTCTATCATCTGACATCCCGATGGTTTGGATTTGGCAGATGTCTGGAGAACATTAGCTTCCACCATGTGAATTGCCAACAGAGAAGTGTGGACGAGGTAGTGTTATGATACAGGGATGACTTTCGTTATTAGCAGATGCTGCGACATTGTTGCTACGAAAACTATAAATGTGTATGGATACGAACACGATTCACAATTTTCTTTAGAGACAGTTATTGTATCAGCATGAAAATGCATCATTTCTTAAAGCAGCATCTGTGAGGCAATGGTCTACAGACAACATACCGGGTGATCAAAAAGTCAGTATAAATTTTAAAACTGAATAAACCACGGAATTATGTAGATAGAAAGTTAAAAATTGACACACGTGCTTGGAATGACGTGGGGTTTTATTAGAACAAAAAAAAAAACAAAGTTAACAAAATGTCCGACGGATGGCGCTGGACAGCAAAACTGCTACCGTGACGGGTGAGAGGTACGCCGATATGTTACAGAATCGCAACATCCCCAGCCTGGCTGATACACACTAGCTGTAACGTACGATGTTTTTGCAGGATGGTGCTCCACCCCATATTGCTAGACGCGTGAAAGATCTCTTGCGCGCGTCGTTTGGTGATGATCGTGTGCTCAGCCGCCACTTTCGTCAAGCTTAGCCTCCCAGGTCCCCAGACCTCTGCCCGCAGCTCGTGGTCGTGCGGTAGCGTTCTCGCTTCCCACGCCCGGGTTCCCGGGTTCGATTCCCGGCGGGGTCAGGGATTTTCTCTGCCTCGTGATGGCTGGGTGTTGTGTGATGTCCTTAGGTTAGTTAGGTTTAAGTAGTTCTAAGTTCTAGGTGACTGATGACCATAGATGTTAAGTCCCATAGTGCTCAGAGCCATTTGAACCCCAGACCTCAGTCCGTGTGATTATTGGCTCTGGGGTTAGCTGAAATCGCAAATGTATCGTGATCGACCGACATCTCAAGGGATGCTGAAAGACAACATCCGACGCCAATGCCTCACCATATCTCTGGACATGTTTTACAGTGCTGTTCACAACATTATTCCTCGATTACAGCTATTGTTGAGGAGTGATGGTGGACATATTGAGCATTTCCTGTAAAGAACATCATATTTACTTTGTCTTACTTTTTTATGCTAATTCTTGCTATTCTGATCAGATGAAGCGCCATCTGTCGGACATTTTTTGAACTTTTGTATTTTTTTGGTTTTAATAAAACCCCATGTCTTTCCAAGCATGTGTGTCAATTTATACCTCTCTATCTACATTATTCCGTGATTTATTCAGTTTTCAAATTTATACTGACTTTTTGATCATCCGGTACCTTACATGCAGTGACCTGAAACCATCTCTCTCATTATACAGCTAGAATCCCAAAGAAAGACCAGAAGAAATCACACTCCAGACTGCACAATAATTTGTCCCCCAGAAACTTTGTTCCAGGTGACCACGTGGGTATAGGAGAGAGTATTTTGCTTTCGAACCCTTTACAGATTTTCGCCTCTAGCCAGTCTTGTAACAGAAGTTTAATACATTTTATTATTCTGGTCTGAAATGATAGCATTCACTTTATGCGCGCTGCAGTCTTTTCCTCAAATTAAAAAAATTACATAATTAGTATCTTTCTAAATCTATTCTAGTTATTCAAAGCTAAAATTCTGCGATCGAGATACTCTTGTCAGAATTGTATTTAATAGTCTATGTGTTACATTAGTGCTCAATTAGATACCAATACCAGTAACTGAAATCAAATTAAGAAGTGTTATCAAAATCCAGTTACAATTTAAAAAAACACCACTAATTTGTAACATACAGAATTTTACTCACAGTAAAAAGTTTGAAACTGAAGAATTAACAGTATCCTCAAAACAGCTGTAATACATACTACGAAATAATCAGCAGCCAGTTGCACAAAAGTAATTTTATTTCTTAACCGGGCATTTAGTGCAATAAGATTAACGTGGTCATGTGTTGAAAATTACTTCGTTATATATAACTACAGTTGCTGAGGATGGAAAACTACTAAATTTCACACATCATTTAAATGTGTGTAACTCTTAATATGCACAAATACTTTAAAAAAAAACCACACAACCTCTTGTCTCACAACGAAAGCAGTAAAAATGCCGGAAGCCGCTTGCGGTGGTATCTAGTCCACGTTCCCTCATGTGATTCTGAAATTGGTCACTAGATTGAAACACAGACCACGAAACGTCGTGTGTTCGTAGGTAAAACACTCTCCGTTGGTGTCCAAGTGCAGCGATCCAAATATGGAGTCATTTGCGCATAACGTAGCTGGCGGGCAAGGAATAGCGCAAAATAAACTTGTGCACGGACCCCTGCTTGCGGTGAAAACTCAGCACGCTGGTAAAGCCCTAAGCCAGGAGAGTAGAGACTCAGTGCAGACAACGATATGGAGAATTCGAATAAAACAAGCAGCCACATGCGTGTCCCTCGGGAAGTGACCCGAATACTGTGTATTCCCCTCCCGCAGCGCAGCGAGTGAGACGTTAGCGGGGGAAGTACCAGAGCGGAGACACTGGCTGCGCGGGGATTCCCCTGGGATCCGCTGTCGGCGAGCGTTGGCCCGCTGCGACGCAATGGAGACAAATGACAACAGTGTGCCGTATTAGCATGGCGCGGCGAGCACAGTCCATCTGCGCTGCGCATGCGTGCGCTGCGGTCCTTTGCCTTTTGGGTTGAGCCTCGGACAGTGCTGTAAGTACGCTTGATACTATCAAAAGTTAGTCTCACAGTCATACTGCACACTATCTCATTACGATAGCATTAACGTGTTTTTTATTTATTTTGCTATTTTCTCGCACACAGAAGCTGTGAATAAATCTCAAACATATAACTACTTCTTGCAATGTGAAGTTTTTGAGTCCATGAGTAGGAGCAGTGCTGTTATTGGTTTCTTTGCGTTACGTGCTAACACAGTCTTGTTTTCCCGTCGTTTGTTGCACTTCGTCTGGCGGTAAAGGACTAACGGGTTGTTAATATATTACTGTCTTACTTTACGAGGGGCAGGGCGAGTTAGAGAACATTTTGCCACGCAGGCGACTTATCGTTTGGCGCCCCCCCAAGCTCCCCTATTTTCCCTCAGCCTCTGTCATCCGTGCCAGTCTTCGCTACTAACTGTGATAAACATTGTACAGAGACCCCAGGCTCCGCATAGAGGCTACGCTTAAAACACATGTGTGCAGCCTATCCCTTGATGGCAGATACCGTGGATGCTCTTGAGGAGTGCAGAGCTTGATAATCAACAAGCTGTGCATCCATAATCTAGCCACGATCGTAAGAAAGCTTTATAAAACAGGTGCCGACGCACCCCACCTGATCAAGGCACGACAAGATGTTTGGTGTTGTGGGAGGTCTCATAGAAATGGTAGCTATGACAACTTCGAATCAAAAATGAAACCCAGAAACCTCATCGGATCTTAGGAACTTCAAACTGTGGCTTTTATTTGGATGTCAGATAAACTAAATACTTGATGAGTGCGATTAAAATTAGCATACACACACGTACACACACACAGACACGCACACACACACACACACACACACATATCTGTAAAAAGTCTAAAATTCGGAGCAGCCAGTTCTTCCAGTCCTGGCAGGTTTACTGTTGCAGGACTGGAAGACTGAAACTGCAAACTGATCCACAACGAAGGAACGTTGTACTGGCCTTCTGACCATGGACATCATATAATTTATAGGTATTAAATCTAGATTACATGTAAACCACTGCCTTAAAGGGTTCAGATCCCCTCCTCTATCACCAAGAGCACAGTCAACATAGTATTATTTTAAAGTATAGCAACATAAAGGCCGCTATGAGTACAGTGAATCTTTCATAGAAGCACCGTTCAAGGAACTGTCCGCCATTACTGTTCCTCCAAGCAGTTTCGTACACATATCTATAAAAGAAATGTCATGGCAGGTTCCAATGGCTCTGAGTCCTATGGGACTTAACATCTATGGTCATCAGTCCCCTTGAACTTCTTAAACCCAACTAACCTAAGTACATCACACAACACGCAGTCATCACGAGGCAGAGAAAAATGCCTGACCCCGCCGGGAGTCGAACCCGGGAAACCGGGCGTGGGAAGCGAGAACGCTACCGCACGACCACGAGCTGTGGACATCATGGCAGACGCTGTTGCCATAGGAATACCTATTATACATCCTGTTCCGACAAGTCAGGTGGTATGTGCTGTACCGACATCCGTACAATCCACAAAGAAAGCGTTTAAAAGGGCTTTCAAGTCTCTGGGGCCCATACCAGGCGACAGTCAACCACATGCCACAAGAACTTCCCTACACAGGCAGTTACACGTACACTAGAGAGCCGGAGAACCTGGTACAATTGTGTAGGGACCCCGCAGCAACACGGCGTGGTATGGACTCGACTAATGTATGAAGTATTGCTGGAGGGAATTGACACAATAAATTCTGCAGGGCTGTCCATAAATTCGTATGAGTACGAGGGGTGGAGATCTCTTCTGAACAGTACGTTGCAAGACAGCCCAGATATGCCAGAAGTGTTCCTGTCTGAGGAGTTTTGTGGCCAGCGAAAGTGTTTAAACTCAGAAGAGTGATCCTGGAGCCACTCTGTAGCAATTCTGGACGTGTGGGGTATCGCATTGTCCTGCTGGAATTACCCAAGCCCGTCGAAAGGCACAATACACGTGAATGGATGGAGGTGATCACATAGTATGCTTATGCACATGTCACCTGTCAGACTCGTTTCTAGACCATCAGGGATTCCATGTCACTCCAACTGCACACGCTCCACACGATTACAGAGTCTCCACCAGCTTGAATCGTCTCCTCCTGACATGCGGGAACCATGGATTCATGAAGTTGTCGCCGTATCCGTACACGTCCAACCGCTCTACACAATTTGAAACGAGACTCGACCGACTAAGCAACATGTTTACATTCGTGAACAGTCCAATGTCGGTGTTGACGGCGCCAGGCGAGACGTAAAGCTTAGTGTCATGAAGTCATCAAGGGTACAAGAGAGTTTCGCTCGCTGACACTTGGTGATGGCCCAGCACTGAAATCTGAAGTAATTTACGGAAGGGTTGCACTTCTGTGAAGCTGAACGATTCTCTTCAGTTGTCGTTGGTTCCGTTCTTGCAGGATCTTTGTCCGGTCTCAGCGATGTCCGAAACTTGATGTTTTACCGGATTGCTAACATTCACTGTACATTCGTCAAATGGTCGTACGGGAAAGTCCCTTCTTGGTCGCTACCTCAGAAATGCTACGTCCTATTGGTCGTGTGTCGACTATAACCCCGAGCTCAAACTCACTTAAATGTTCATAATCTGTCTTTGGCAGCAGTAATCGATCTGATAACTGCGCGAGAAATTTGTTATCGTATATGGACGTTGCCGACCGCAGCGCCATATTCTGCCTGTTTACATATCTCCGTATTTGAATACGCATGCCTATACCAGTTTCTTTGGCTCTTCAGTGTATATCGGTACCTCGAAAGCTACCCTGCGGTGCGCCGAATTCTGTATGGGTCAATCGCTATCGGCTTCGCGGCCTACTGGCGTGAATTCACCGTTCTGGCGCGATTGCGCGCTGTTGCGAGTTTTGCAGTAATCTCTGAATTGAGTGGAAGAACAGATCTCTCCGGGGATAGGGAAAGGGGAATTGACGAGCGTTGTGGCACGAGACGGTGCCCGTGTAGAAACAGTGTGTTGTCTTTTCTGCGGGAAACGTTGAGGTGGAAGGTTGATGGATGGAGTACCTAGAAAGCTCAGTGTTTGAAAAGGTGTTTCCCTGCTACATTCGATTTGTGGGCTAAGTGGATCAGTCAGTCGGATTCCTGGTGGTTTGTGCTGCATTAACTTGAGCGCCGTGCGCCCGCTGCGATAGTCTACAGTTTCCTCGTGCATTTGGTGACACTCTCAGTCGCATAATTACTGACCCGCGAGATGTTTTGGGGTGGGCCGCCTCTGACTTTCTCTTGCGTCGTATTGGTCTCCCGCACTTTATTTATGTTACTGTGAGTATATTTGTTTCAATATAGCGTGAAGGTTTTCCATTAGTAATTGTTTCCCTATTAATGGGAGCTAGAACGTTAAACGGGCCGACTTGGAGCAGGAGAGGTACCGAAGGACATTTCGATTTCCACTGTCTATACTTTTACATTAAATTCATAAAATGTTTTAGCATGACGAGGAAGGATTTAGGATACACACTCATAGCACTGTAAGTTCAAAAACTAACAAAATAAATTTCTTTTATATGTGAAATTTCATCATTTTTTCACTTACTATTTGCTGCATTTGTTGTTATAGGTACACTTTTCCTCATAAATAAGGGAGATCCTTCCGCGAATTTTGCACAGCGTACGAACTATACATACAGATGTATGAAACTCTAGAATTTATTTAATTTATGAAAAATGCATCAGCTGTTACATTTCAAACTTCATGTTTAGAAAAAACTCAAATTTCATAGTTAAATATCTCAATTTTTAACACAGTTATTAATTTATTTGGAAAATTCTAGAGTTTTGCATTAAAGAGTTTGTGTTTAAAGAGGATACCAAGTTTGAAAGAAATAGGATATTTATTTTGGAAATTACATGTACCTAAGCACAGAAATGTGTGTTTTGCAGAAAATGGCCGTTAAAGTTTCTACTTCTATTTGGCATTCTTTTAGAACGGTACAGCACCATAAGCAGGTTGTTTTTCATTTTCTAAAGCAGTTTTCTTCCTTCACACATTCCTATGATGCACTCTCCTTGATTTTATCGCCTCCAAAAGTGAATTATCTGCTTTCACTACACGCTCTCTGTCTATCGCATCCAAAGCTTTGACGCAGTTCACTCCGGGCTTAATTCCCATTTTCTCTAAAACATATTTCCTGCTTTGCACACCATCATTAAAACATGAAACTGCATCATAAACAGCAAGTGCATTTCTTCCCACAAAAATGGTTTCTGGCAATCTTTCCCATACACATTGGTTATAACTTTCATTTGAATTTTGGGTACCACCATGAAGACATTTCTTCAATACGTTTTCATTTGCACAGTCCCTGACTACAGTTTTCACGGCAAATATAAACATTCGAGTTCTACAGAGTGAAATAAACTTGCGTCTGGCAGAAGAATTCCGTGCAGAGGTGCGTGGCGCTGCATCTTGGTACACTTAAGACCAAATAACGTGCCTTATAATCTCTCAAATATATGTGTTTTATACATCAAAATATTCAGGAAGATGTGCGCTACGGAGGAGGCATATTTTTGAAAAATTTAATTTTTTAAAGTTTTTGCGTCTTAGTCCCCTTAAGGTTTTTGTCACTCTAACCAAATAATTTGTAAAAAAAAAAAAAAATCCTCTGCAAACCATAATCAGCACCTTTCAAAGTCACATTATAATGTGTATAAGATTACGGTGCTGAGCTGAAGATTTCGGGGCACTTCACTGTTGCCTAATATTTTCTCTCCCAGGGTGCTAGTATCACACGAATTTCTGTTCAGTTGTGCTTAATCTTGGTTATTTAATGTATGCTCATGTTTTACTATGTATTGGCTTTGGTTATGTTTCATATCCGTGGCCTGGCCAGGTCCTCAAGGTGTTCATTGGGCCGTTTATAAGGAGAAATTGGTTAGTTGCTCGCCATTGCCCTGTCTGGTTCTGAGGTAAGGTCTTGTTTGGCTTTTCTTGTGTGACTGCGTACGTCTCGGGCCTTCCTTTCATGCCTCCAACCCAAATATTTTGGCGGTGCTATTTGACTTTTCTCACTATCCCACAGAGCAAGTAATGATGACTGTTTTCAATTTAATTAATTATTGTTGAAAATCATACCAAATTTGGCTTGTATCTTTTAGAGCTTTTACTCAACGATTTTTGTTTAATGCATAATTTATAGGGGATACACAAATTCTGATTTAGTCGACAGAATGTAGATTCCGTTTATTTTAAAAATTTGGCTCTTTAATAGCACCTACTTAAAGCGGCTTAGGTGTGTATTTATCTTGCGCTTCCTTTGGTAATGGGCTATTGTGCCTGTATTGCTCTTTCATTTGGACCTGTCTTACTTAGGCGGTTCCTTCGCTGCGCGGTTTTCTATTTGGCAGCGCTTCTCGCTTTGGTTTCGGGGCCTGGGGGAACCCTGTGCTGGAGTGGGTGGCTGTGTTATTGTCGCGTGCGTCTGATCGGCGCGGCGCCACTCCGGCAGCGCGAGATGTGACTCCGTCACCTCTAAGGGCACCTTTCATGACGCTTCGTGAGTTGCCTAAGCTGAGCTTGCCTTTGCTTCTGTAACGTTTAGGTGCTTGTTTCTCAGTGCCTCATGTACTAAGATTCTGCCTAGCCCCTTGATCGTTAGTGCCTGTGCAGTCCTGTGATATTAAGAACTTTTGACTTGTTATCCAGTTATATTTTTTCTAATATATTCATTCTCCTGGAACAGACCTTTGTTCAAGATCGTTGTTCTGAAATTGATTCGGGGCCCACTGTTAACTCGATAATGCTTTAAATGCAAATGTGAGGCTTTTTATTTTCCTTCCTTCTACCTCTTTGTTTTTGTCAAAATCACAAGTTATTCAGTACTGAATATTTGTCCAGCAGCACCTTATATGGTAATTCTGTTGTTGTTATAACTGTCATACAGCTCTGGTTCAACTAGGAATTTGAAGTTTTTGGTGAACTGCCTCTTTTAGAAACGAAATTAATTCGTAAAACAAAGTGTTTGGACTTGTAATCTCATTAACTGTTTTACAATTTTTCGAACCCTTTTTGGCAAATTAGCCCTTTTTCAATTGTGATTATCTCCTTACAAAAACAATTCACATTGTGATAAATGATGAATGATGGCATAGCTGTGGCTTGGCTTTCCACAAGGAGTTGCAATCCTTGTCCTATTCCTGTGGATTTCACTGTTCGTAAAACTCCATATGAGCTCTAATCCCTCTGATTTTCTCATTAATATTTAGCGAGACCCACACGGATGATCCAAAACGCCATGACTCTGGACCACCGTGAGAATTAATGTTGTCCTGTTGGCACCGCCGGCACCCGACGAGGTAAGTATAAAAGTTGAGCAGCGACAAATTGGGAATCATTCTGGTGACTATTTGGGTGGCTATGGCATGTGGTTGAACGGTGAAACCATGAGTGAGTGGCAAGTAGTCGGACGTCCAGGACTCATCGCAGAATGTGGAGGTCACGGTGTTGCCCTATCTGTAAAGCAGATCGGTGGCAGATCTGACGAAGATCGGAACATACCGTTTAGCGCACGTTTGCTGAACATAAGGCTCCGCTGCAGGCGTGTACCAAGGTTGGTTGGTTGGTAGATTTGGGGAAGAGAACCAAATCTGGAGGTCATGGGTCCCATCGGATTTTGGAGGGAAAGGGAAGGATCTCGGCCGTGCCCTTTCAAAGGAACCATCCTGGAAATTGCCCGAAGTGGTTTAAGGAAATCACGGAGCATCTAAAGGATGGCCTGACGCGGGTTTGAACCGTCATCCTCCAGAATGCGGATCCATAGTACCAAGCACTGCGCCACCTCGTTCCGTGTATTCCGTGCTGAAATCGTCAATTACAATTGCTGTAGGCATAATGTCATCGAGGTTTAATTCTGAATCGATAGGAACGGATCGTCTGGTCGTATAAGTCACTTTCCCTACTACACCAGTTTGATGGTCCATACGCATGCACCCTCAACCATGCAAACAGCTGCTCAAATTATGCATTGAGCCATGGACACTGCAAGTGTTATGCTATGCTATGGTTTTTGGGGATCCTGTGACAGTAATAGAGGGCATCATGAGACTGTGGACTTTGTGAGCAACATTACTGGGAACTACCTGCAGTTCTTGATGCTTGATGTTTTTAACAACGGCGGAGGCATCCTCCAGTAGCACAACTGTCCTCTTGACAATGTCAGAATCGTGCTGCAGTGGCTTCAGGAGCATGGCAGTAAACTCACGCTGTTGTCTTGGCCACCACATCTACCTGATTTGAATCCGATGGAACACGTCTTTGACGCTCTTGGGCGTCATCACCGCAGCTTCAAACTGCTGGCCCGTAAGCTAATTTATGGGCGTTGCGTGACTTGCGCGAAACATCTTCTGCCACATACCACTGGAAAACTACCAAAGAATTGTTGAATTCATGCCACACAGAATACCTGCTTTATAGCGTCCAGAGGTGGATAAAGTGAGCTATTCAGCTTGCTCTCGTGATGCTTTGCATCACTGCAGTATATTAGGCAAGGCTAACCGTATCTCTATGATAAATTGTCTGAATATAACATTTGGTTTTGTCCTTGTTTACAGGGTAAACAAAATGGTTTCCTATCCTATGTTTTTCTCGATGAAGAACAACTTTGCCAAGCGGCAAAGTCGGATTGTTCCTGTACTAAGGTAAGAACGTAGGTCTGCAGGAAGATGGACCTTAGATCGGTTGATGATGGCTGTGCTGTAAGATGAGTCGCTCTTTTACCTGAGTTCGCTTCTGAGCCTGTTGAATTCCGCCACTAAGAGAAAAGAATGTCGAAGATAATTATAGTGGATTTGCACTGCTCGTTGGTTTCAACACGATTACCTACACAGTCGTAAGAAGACGAGATAAGTAGCACGTGTGGCGACTATCACGAATTCCTCTGCTGCACCAACATCTTGATTTCAGAGTAGCACTTACGTTCTATGTCCTCGATTATTTACTGAATGTATTCCAATCTCTGTCTTCCCCTACTGTTTGTACCCTCTACATTTCCCTCAAATATCGTGAAAGTTAATCCCTAATGTCTTAAGAAATGGCATATCATCCTGTCTCATAATGGGAGAAGAGATACTGGCAGAAGTAAAGCTGCAAAGACGGGGCGTAAGTCGTTCTTGGGTAGAGCACTTGTCCGCCAAAGGTAAAGGTCCCGAGTTTGAGTCTCAGGACGACAAACTATTAATCTGTGAGGAAGTTTCATCCTGTCCCTTCTTTTCCTCATTGTTTTCCGTATGTTCCATTCTTCGCAGATTATTTACGAGAAAAATATGGATCCTGCAACATGAAATCTACCCTCTCCTTCCTAATTCTAGTTATTGTCCACAATAAGCAAAATTTGAGAAGAGTGAAGATTACAATGCCGGCCGGAGTGGCCGAGCGGCTCTAAGCGCTACAGTCCGGAACCGCATGACCGCTACGGTCGCAGGTTCGAATTCTGCCTCGAGCATGTATGTGTGCGATGTCCTTAGGTTAGTTAGGTTTAAGTAGTTCTAAGTTCGAGGGGACTGATGACCACAGTAGGTAAGTCCCATAGTGCTCAGAGCCATTTGAACCATTTTGAAGATTACAGTAAACTTTCTAGTTTACTTAGCTTTTCATGTAGAGTTGGCTCCTGTTCTTCTTGTCTAGGAGTCTGTTTCTTGAAGCTGAAATTCTCACACTTTAGGAGAAGAGCTAGTTGTGTTTGAAATGGTTCAAATGGCTCTGAGCACTATGTGACAACTTCTGAGGTCATCAGTCCCCTAGAACTTAGACCTACTTAAACCCAACTAATCTAAGGACATCACACACATCCATGCCCGAGGCAGGATTCGAACCTGCGACCGTAGCGGTCGCGCGGTTCCCGACTGTAGCGCTTAGAAGTGCTCGGCCACCCCGGCCGGCAGTTGTGTTTCACAAGACCAATGTTTTGTAAATTCGTGTTGATTGTATGTCAATAGACCATTCTCTTCCAGCTAATTTCGAATGTTCTAACCCAATATATGTTACAAACTCCTGCTGCATATCGACGATATGAGCCGGTAATTTAGTGGATTACTCCTACTACCTTTGTTGAAGATTGGTGTGCCTTGGGCAACTTTCCAGTCTTGGGGTATACATCTTTCGCCTAGCTAATGGTTGTATATGATAGTTAAGTATGGAGGTATTGTATCAGCAGGACAGGGAAGTGGGGGAGGGGAAGCAGTGGGGCTGCTGATGTCAACGATGTGCCACTGTCTAATCTACCCCCTATGTAGAAGAGGTGAGGGGACACCACCAAGAAGAACCGCCATCTTGATTAAATCTTGCAACAATGCAAATTGCACAAGAATGATCATCGTGCCACTGCTAACTAAAAGCGGCATAAATGTTCATCTACGACTATACTTGATAAATCGTGAGAGAAAGCGAGATATGCGTACAACCATAACGCTGTGAGAGAACGTTTAGAATCAAAAGACTATGGGCTGGTCACCTTATCAGAAACTAGTGCTCGCAATGGGCTCCAAAAAGCAAGGTCCTAGGGGAACCCCACGACCCTTATTACGCTAGTGAAAGCGGCCAGAGGTATCAACAGCTGTAGGGTGCTATCAAAGAGCTCCAGAAACATTTGAATTGAGCATCCGAAATTATTCAAGACATCAGTGATCAATAAGGGCGATGATTATATTATCAATCAGATGAGCGAATATATTAATTACTACTATCTTTTCTTTTGTCATGGTTTATACTGTTTTGTTTGGTTGTTAAATTAGGTGTGAGAAGAGGCGTGCTCGAGTATTCTGCAATGGACGCTGATTATCATTATCAAAGCGATGATAAAGATTATGTATCACAAAAAAATTTTACGAGCTGAGCAATAATACTCCTGTGCAAATATTAAATAAATAAATGTATTTTGTGGCGCATATTTAGACGAACCTATTCGCTTATACTCTTCGCTATAAATATCTGAAAACATTAAGAACCACAAAACGGAGTGGTATGGGGTGGAATGGCCAAATAAAGCAACAGCTCAAGGTCTGCTTCTGCTGAAAATCATGATGGACAGGCTTTTCAAATACATTCTAATACCCACATCTAAAACTGTACTTCACAAAACACCATATGGTGTGTGTTGTAACTTTGAGAACACTAACATATGCTTAGTTCTTCTTCCATTCTCATCATATCAAGAAGTAGATGCCACAGCCCAGCATGATAAATCCATTCTTTAAGCGCACGTGTAATCTCTCACTGCTTCCACCTACATGAAAAACTAAGTGATCCAAAATATTCTCGAACATTAACCCAATCACGTATTTTACGTGAACCTCTATGTTAGTGTTACCAAAAGTCATCCGCATAAAAGCAACGGTTTTCGGTGCAGGCAGATAAGAAAATAAATGGGCTTGTGGAGTCAGCCGATATGTTAAAAGGCAACGAGTTACGTGGCCGAAATATTGTGCCAGAACGACACAAACATCCGGCAGTAGACCCGATTATTCCACATGTCAAGATCTCGCCGGGAAAGCCTGAAGAATTACATGTTAAAAGATAATTCTATTTTTCCAGCTTGGCACTTTTCATCTGACTGTTGATTATAGAACACTGTTCTCATTCGAGTTTACTACATCATAAGTGATATATGTACACGGTAAATTCAAAAAATTCCGAGCCATGGTGTAAACGGGACGTCAGCGCAATAGCTACAATGGCAGCTCCAACTAACAACTTGAAAGCGACAGGGCCATTCGACCACTACGTTGTGAGGAGGCAGCTTTAATAGCGGACGTGCAGCTATAGTGTGTCAGCTTTTCTTCATCACAAATAGCAATGGATCGACGTCTCTAAATCAGGTGTTCAAGACATTCTTCTGAATTTTCTGAATGAGAGAAAAATGTGTGCAGATTTTGTCCCCACACCTCGACTCCCGAAGACAACGGTAGGTACACGCCTGCTTCGTCTTGACGTGAAATGCAAAACAAGTAGAAAATCAATACGTGTGAAGAGACTTATTATATCAGTACGACGCTACAACAAAGTGCAGAAATTAACTTGAAGTATCAATGTTTGGCATCATAACCGACATTCAAGCCGATGTGACGCACGAGTTGAACACCATTCGAAAGAAGGGATTTTCTGGCAATTTCACAAGGTTGTATGGACATTCTGTGCGTTGTGCTCAAGTGAGGAGAGACTGTATGGAACATCTGAAGGATTTTAACCACCACCGTAACATCTCTACTTTTTATTACCCCACTGTCTAAACTTTTTGGATTGACGTGGGTAAATGGCAGCAATACAGTCTATATATACTTATAGGACGGATTTGAAAAATTACGAAGATAGAGTGAGAACCTGAAACAGCGGCATCGCCGAAATCGGCTGACAGTATGAGAGTAAATGACTGTGATCATAACACAGCCACTGTGGAAAACAGAGTTAATTGTGCTATGATATGAAAAAGCTTATCTAGCGAAATGTAGGAAGAAGAGGGAGGAGGTTAGTGTTTACCATCGACAACGATGTCATTAGAGACGGACCACAAGCTCAGATTAGGTAAGGATAGAGAAGAAAAGAGGCCGTGCTTTTTTGTTGGAACCATCCCAGCATTCACCTTAAGCGAGTTAGGTGACTTAATTATCTGTAATAAGCCACAGGAGACCACGGGTTCCCCTGAATATCAACATTCCTAAAATGTCCCTGAAAACATCCAAAATTTTGACGGTCGTCCAAAGTAACTGCCCATCGTTACCTAATTGAATATAAAACAAACGATAGGAATTCGGAAAACCGAACACTTTACTGAAGATACAGGTTTATTTGTAACATTCTGTCTCGAATTGTGTCCTATCTTTGCTGATAGACTTCTTCAGATGACCTGGGACACTTAAGCATACTTGTTTACCCAGCCGTTTACTAGAACAAGCTCTTGAAAAGCGTTGTAAAAGCTTCTTTCAACTCCTCAAATGCTAGCGGCTTCGTAGGTTAGGAGATCTTGGTGGCATTTCTTTTGACCCTTGTCGTCCAGTTACTTTCCCCTCAAATACTTCGCTTGGTCTCACAAAGCTTCATCGTGTTGAAAGCGACTTGAGTCGAAGGTGTCGTAGGTTATTTGTAGCCCCGGTATGACATGCGTTATTCTTTCCAGTTACTGTCCCATTAAATAATCAGTGGCCAATTATCCCACGAAATGGGATATCATTCCAAACGGTAACACCAGACTGCTTCTGGAAGACAATCCCTTGGTTCTCTGATTACCAATAGGTACAGTTATGTCTGTTGACAAGGCCTATAATTCTGAAGTTGTTTCGTCACTCCAAATTATCTCAGAAGCAATTCATTATTGCTTCTGCTTAATCCATTTAAAGTTGTCTCGGAAAATTGAACCGTACGATGAAGATAGTCTTCCAATAGCCTTTGTATGAGAAGTATGCAATGTTTGAATTTGGCACATAAAAACTGTCTTGAAACATCCCGATTGAGAGATAGCCTACGAGTACACTTCTAGGACACTGTATTTCTGTTTGTAAGACTTATTGATGTCCTGTCTGCCCTCTAGCAAACCGCTGCGTACTGACTTCTCTCACAACGTTTCTGTAAGTTGTAGACAGCCTATGTTGGTGATAAAACAGTGTTATTCCACTCATTTATTACTATTTATAACCATTTCTACACGACGTGTTTAAAGCAAAACCTCTTTCTTCAATGAAAAACACTCGTCACAATATAATTGAATTTTTTCATGTTGACAAGCCAGAAGGAGCGATCTGTTTCACTTGATAAAACTTCCTAAAGACAAGATCGCATAAATATTTCTTTATTTACAACAACCGGTTTCGACGGGCTTTGCTGTCATCTTCAGTTCTTCAAAAAACTTTGTTATAAAACGTGTACGTTTTGAGTTGTAGTGAGGTACCAATTTAAAATGAACATGTTTTAGAACAAAAATTTTTGAGGGCCTCAAGATGAAAGCAAAGTCCGTCGAAACCGGCTGTTGTAAATAAATAATAATATGTGTACGATCTTGGCTTTAGAAAATTTTTATCTTCCCAACAGGTTAGGGCGAACAACGAACAATGTTAAAGACGTTCGATTTAATAACAGTGCACTCTGGTGTCTGCATCTACAATTATCACAAACAAATAACATTTTCTTAGAATGAGATTATCACTCTGCAGCGGAGTGTGAGCTGATATGAAACTTCCTGGCAGATTAAAACTGTGTGCCGGACCGAGACTCGAACTCGGGACCTTTGCCTTTCGCGTGCAAGTGCTCTAGCAACTTTTTTTTTTTTTTTAATCTCATTTTGTTCCTTTTTGTTCGTTGCATCTGCTCGGGGCGGACGTCGTAAGACATCCGTTTAAGTTCGTTGCTGATCGAGTAACTCAGTTTTTTTTACTACAGAGGGCAGCTAACCCTGGGACCGAACCCGCTGAGCTACCGTGCCGGCATCCAACTGAGCTACCCAAGCACGACTCAGGCCCCGTCCTCACAGCTTTACCTCCGCCAGTACCTCGTCTCCTACCTTCCGAACTTAACAGAAGCTCTCCTGCGAACCAGGAGAAGTCGTGCTTGGGTAGCTCAGTTGGTAGAGCACTTGCCCGCGAGAGGCAAAGGTCCCGAGTACGAGTCTCGGTCCGGGACACAGTTTTAATCTGCCAGAAAGTTTCAACATTTTCTTAATTTATTCAGTGGGTTGCGATCGGTAGTGACCTTGTTTTTGAACCCACCCCATATTCACGGTTGAAGACCGAGGGAGAATAAAAAACAACCGTGCTTAAAAAATGGTACACGTATAATATATGAGTCTAAAAAAGGGAGGGGGGTAATCACTGAAAAAGGAGAAATGGTCGAAAGAGAAATGCCTCAGTAACCTACGAGTGTAATGAGTGATAGAGGATACTACAGTCTCGACAGGATTTGGAAACACGTGGAGTCCTGTTAGGAGTGCTGGGGTGTATATCAGAGCCACAAGGAACCTCCTGGGCAGTTTCTGTGCCGGGACTTGTCCAGCGAACACGTTGCCTACGAGAAAGACAGGCCGCGGTGCGTACGTCACGAAGGTTGCCCTGAACTCGTCCGCCAGCTCAACTCACCAGACAAACTACGTCTCTACACCTGTTAACTCGTAACTGTGTATGTACAAACGAGAATTGCTTCTCCTACTGGAATCCGCTATTATGTAGTCTTACTGTTATTAGTCCTACAATGGTCGCTAGTCCATAGTCATATTTATAATATGGCTATACTGGGGTACAAAAAAGTTAAAAAATGCCAAAATGATTATCAGTTGCATAAGGCACCACTTCTTGTATGAAATGAGGACTGTTAACCAAGAGAGACTAAATGCTATAAACAAGCCGTTATACAATGTATAGGGAGTACTGATTTTAAATTAAATTTTGTTGTAGTAATATTTATCAGTGTGACTTGGTAATAGCAGATTCCAGTAGAAGACGTAATTCTCGCTAGTACGTACACGCCCAGCTGCGAGTTAACAGGTTTAGAAACTCGTTTCGTCTGCTGAACTGAGCGAGCGAGTGAGTTCAGGCCTACCTTCGTGACGCACGCGCCGCGGCCTGTCCTTCTCGAGGGCTTCGGGCGAGCACTGCTGACGCAGTAGCGCGCGTTGGCAGCTCGCCGGAATCGCGTCGGATTATTGGCCGTCAAATCGGCAGTTGGTAGCTCGACGTCCAGGGGACCTCGGGCCCGACTGCCGGCTAGTGCCGAGTGGTTGTGGCTGGGTCCGCGGCGCGCAACTTTATATGGGGTCGGGCGGGCCCCGTATCTAGGGCGGCCACATAAAACAAGTTTAGTGTCCGCCATTAACACGGCGGGCGGGCGCGGGGGTGGACGGCTGCCTGCTGACGTCAGCCGGCCGCCGCCGCCCTCCTGGCGAGAGTGCTGAAGGCTCTGCGCACCGCTGTAGAGGAGTCGTGACTTTGAACTGACCGCTGTCACACAAGGAACACACTCTGTTGCAAGCCCAGAACGTTTAATACACGTAAGCATAGTCACGAAATGACCTCATACTCTCCGAAGACCTACACTTATGTCTACACACATTCTCTGTAAGCCACTGTTCGATGCTTGGCTGACCGTATTCTGAACCGTAGCCATGCCCATGCCTGTTCCACTCGCAAATGTGGCGAGGGGAAAAATGTCTGTCTACAGGCCCTAACCTCCCTTGCATTCGCTGTCCTCACACAACACGTTCGTTAGCAAAAAAATGGTTCAAATGGCTCTGAGCGCTATGCGACTTAACTTCTGAGGTCATCAGTCGCCTAGAACTTTGAACTAATTAAACCTAACTAAGCTAAGGACATCACACACATCCATGCCCGAGGCAGGATTCGAACCTGCGACCGTAGCGGTCGCTCGGCTCCAGACTGTAGCGTCTAGAACCGCACGGCCACTCCGGCCGGCGTTCGTTAGCATCAGTACAATCGTTCTGTATACTGCTGACAGTGCTGATTCTCTAAACTTCCTCAAAAATGGCTCTCAGGACTATGGGACTTAACTTCTGAGGTCATCAGTCCCCTAGAACTAAGAACTTTTTTTATTTTGGTCATTAGTCTACTGACTGGATTGATGCGGCCCGCCACGAATTCCTTTCCTGTGCTAACCTCTTCATCTCAGAGTAGCACTTGCAACATACATCCTCAATTATTTGCTTGACGTATTCCAATCTCTGTCTTCCTCTACAGTTTTTGTCCTCTACAGCTCCCTCTAGTACCATGGAAGTCATTCCCTCATGTCCTAGCAGATGTCCTATCAACCTGTCCCTTCTCCTTATCAGTGTTTTCCACATATTCCTTTCCTCTCAGATTCTGCGTAGAACCTCCTCATTCCTTACCTTATCAGTCCACCTAATTTTCAACATTCGTCTATAGCACCACATCTCAAATGCTTCGATTCTCTTCTGTTCCGGTTTTCCCACAGTCCATGTTTCACTACCATACAATGCTGTACTCCAGACATACATCCTCAGAAATTTCTTCCTCAAGTTAAGGCCGGTAGTTGATATTAGCAGACTTCTCTTGGCCAGAAATGCTTTTTTGCCATAGCGAGTCTGCTTTTGATGTCCTCCTTGCTCCGTCCGTCATTGGTTATTTTACTGCCTAGGTAGCAGAATTCCTTAATTTCATAGACCTCGTGACCATCAATCCCGATGTTAAGTTTCTCGCTGTTCTCATTTCTACTACTTCTCATTACCTTCGTCTTTCTCCGATTTACTCTCAAACCATACTGTGTACTCATTAGACTGTTCATTCCGTTCAGCAGATCAATTAATTCTTCTTCACTTTCTCTCAGGATAGCAATGTCATCAGCGAATCGTATCATTGATATCCTTTCACCTTGTATTTTAATTCCACTCCTGAACCTTTCTTTTATTTCCATCATTGCTTCCTCCATGTACAGATTGAAGAGTAGGGGCGAAAGGCTACAGCCTTGTCTTACACCCTTCTTAATACGAGCACTTCGTTCTTGATCGTCCACTCTTATTATTCCCTCTTGGTTGTTGTACATATTGTATATGACCGGTCTCTCCCTATAGCTTACCCCGACTTTTTTTCAGAATCTCGAACAGCTTGCACCATTTTATATTGTCGAACGCTTTTTTCAGGTCGACAACTCCTATGAAAGTGTCTTGATTTTTCTTTAGCCTTGCTTCCATTATTAGCCGTAACGTCAGAATTGCCTATCTCGTCCCTTTACTTTTCCTAAAGCCAAACTGATCGTCACATAGTGCATTCTCAATTTTCTTTTCCATTCTTCTGTATATTATTCTTGTAAGCAGCTTCGATGCATGAGCTGTTAAGCTGATTGTGCGATAATTCTCGCACTTGTCAGCTCTTGCCGTCTTCGGAATTTTGTGGATGATGCTTTTCCGAAAGTCAGATGGTATATCGCCAGACTCATATATTCTACACACCAACGTGAATAGTCGTTTTGTTACCACTTTCCCCAATGATTTTAGAAATTTTGATGGAATGTTATCTATCCCTTCTGTCTTATTTGACCGTAAGTCCTCCAAAGCTCTTTTAAATTCCGATTCTAATACTGGATCCCCTATCTCTTCTAAATCGACTCCTGTTTCTTCTTCTATCACATCAGACAAATCTTCACCCTCATAGAGGCTTTCAATGTATTCTTTCCACCTATCTTCTCTCTCCTCTGCATTTAACAGTGGAATTCCTGTTGCACTCTTAATGTTACCACCGTTGCTTTTAATGTCACCAAAGGTTGTTTTGACTTTCCTGTATGCTGAGTCTGTCCTTCCGACAATCATGTCTTTTTCGATGTCTTCTCATTTTTCCTGCAGCCATTTCGTCTTAGCTTCCCTGCACTTCCTATTTATTTCATTCCTCATCGACTTGTATTTCTGTATTCCTGATTTTCCCGGAACATGTTTGTACTTCCTCCTTTCGTCAATCAACTGAAGTATTTCTTCTGTTACCCATGGTTTCTTCGCAGCTACCTTCTTTGTACCTATGTTTTCCTTTCCTTCCCAAATTCTGTGATGGCCCTTTTTAGAGATGTCCATTCCTCTTCAACTATACTGCCTACTGCGCTATTCCTTATTGCTGTATCTATAGCTTTAGAGAACTTCAAACATATCTCGTCATTCCTTAGTAGTTCCGTATCCCACTTCGTTGCGTATTGATTTTTCCTGACTAATGTCTTGAACTTCAGCCTACTCTTCATCACTAGTATATTGTGATCTGAGTCTATATCTGCTCCTGGGTTTCGGAATCTCTGTCTGACCATGATGTAATGTAACTGAAATCTTCCCGTATCTCTCGGCCTTTTCCAAGTATACCTCCTCCTCTTGTGATTCTTGAACAG
Source organism: Schistocerca serialis cubense (assembly GCF_023864345.2). NCBI lineage: Eukaryota > Metazoa > Arthropoda > Insecta > Orthoptera > Acrididae > Schistocerca > Schistocerca serialis. Next base: position 583,293,141 of record NC_064643.1, read on the forward strand.
GGTATTCGCTATTACTAGCTGAAACTTGTTACAGAACTCAATTAGTCTTTCTCCTCTTTCATTTCTTGTCCCAAGCCCATATTCTCCTGTAACCTTTTCATCTACTCCTTCCCCTACAACTGCATTCCAGTCGCCCATGACTATTAGATTTTCGTCCCCCTTTACATACTGCATTACCCTTTCAACATCCTCATACACTTTCTCTATCTGTTCACCTTCAGCTTGCTACGTCGGCATGTATACCTGAACTATCGTTGTCGGTGTTGGTCTGCTGTCGATTCTGATTAGAACAACCCGGTCACTGAACTGTTCACAGTAACACACCCTCTGCCCTACCTTCCTATTCATAACGAATCCTACACCTGTTATACCATTTTCTGCTGCTGTTGATATTACCCGATACCCATCTGACCAGAAATCCTTGTCTTCCTTCCACTTCACTTCACTGACCCCTACTATATCTAGATTAAGCCTTTGCATTTCCCATTTCAGATTTTCTAGTTTCCCTACCACGTTCAAGCTTCTGACATTCCACGCCCCGACTCGTAGAACGTTACCCTTTCGTTGATTATTCAATCTTTTTCTCATGGTAACCTCCCCCTTGGGGAACCTAACTAACCCAAGAACATCACACACATCCATGCCTGAGGCAGGATTCGAGCCTGCGACCGTAGCGGTCGCTCGGCTCCAGAATGTAGCGTCTAGAACCGCACGGCCACTCCGACCAGCGTTCGTTAGCAGCAGTACAATCGTTCTGTATACTGCTGACAGTGCTGATTCTCTAAACTTCCTCAAAAATGGCTCTGAGCACTATGGGACAACTTCTGAGGTCCTCAGTCCCTTAGAACTTAGAACTACTTGAACCTAACTAACCTAAGGACATCACACACATCCATGCCCGAGGCAGGATTCTAACCTGCGGCCGTAGCGGTCTCGCGGTCCAGACTGTAGCGCCTAGAACCGCTCGCCACACCGGCCGGCTAAACTTCCTCAGTAATGTATGTATGCAGACTGAAGCAACAAATGATAGGGGCCTTGAAAGGCACCCTGTTGTAAAGGCTCACAGAGTGTAAGATGACACACATTACTCAGTGAAAGTGTACACTGCTGTAGTGTGATAGTTGAGCCGTGGGTGGCTCAAGCTAAGCGTTGGATCAAACCTTGGTTGCTATTCTGTGCTTAGTCTCCCGTGGTTATCGCGATTACGCTGATATCCTCTCTTTCCTTGGGTGGCAACGGCGCTGTGTATCGATATTGGCACCTTGGACTATCTTTGGAGTGGCGCTTATAGTTTCCGGCTGGGCTGTGTGCGGGCAGTTGGTCGGTTGACGTGTAGCAGCGAGGAAATCTCTGCGGCACGTAGTTTGGCCGGGCCCTCTGGAGGCATCTATCCGGTTTCAGTGTGGTGCTGTTCCCATTGCTACGAGTTTCGTGGTTCAGCGATCCTAGAAGTGAAAGTTGAGTTTTGACTTAATCTACCAGCAAGTCACGACTATCCACGATGTGTCGTTTGGAGTTCGTTGTCGGCTGTTGGGATATTCCCACGACCAACAACGTGTGTTTTCAAGTTGGCAAATTTTAACCACCCTCCGCTGCAGTTCAACTGCACACCAGCGGAATCTTCTGCCATGTGACCGTTAACGTTCCTTTTCTCGTTCGTTCTTGTTGTTTGTACTTGTATGGCTGTTTTTCGATTAAGGTTGTTTTGCCCTTAAGGCGTCAGATGGTTTGGGCCATCAGCCTAATCTAAGAACTGTTTTACGTAAAGCTTTTGGCATTTTTTTAAAGTTAATGTTATTGGGTCTTAAGTGTTGTGCCTTCAGCCGATTTTGAATTTGTGTTGTTTGCTCTTAAAGTGTAAGATTCTTTGGGCTTTCAGCCTAATTAAGGAACTGTTAGAGAAGGCTTTGTCTTTTAAATTTCTTATTTTGGTTGAGCTTTAAGTTATTGGCTTTCAGCCGTTTTTAAATGAGATTGTACGGCGCATTCAGCCTCTAATTAAGTTCCACAACTAAAGCTGTGTTAAAAAAAAAATGATAAGAAGAAGGAATCTTGGCTCTTGTAATGCTTGATCAAATAAAAGGTTGTATGTTCTAGTGTAACTGACAACCGCTTATTTTGGCCCCTTTCCAGAAAAACTACCTGTCCTGTCCTGTGGGTTTACCATGGCGTATCAATAGTACAAGCGTATTATTGTGAAAATGTGAAGATGAGCAAGTGATTATGGTGTTGTCATGAAAGTGTTAATATACGTGTTTCCGTCTCTTTTCAGATTGTGTTAAAGACGCCTTTTCTTCTTTAGTGATTGGATATTTACCATAGAATACTAATTTACATTTTGCTAAATTATGTATATCATGTGATGTACTGGGTCAAGAAATATTATGTCTCGAAATTTTAACCCTGGGTAGGTGATGCCAGTAGGAACCAAAATTACTAACGTTGTGTAGGTTGACAACGCAAAATTTTTAAACTACGGAACTTGGCGCCACGCGCTCCGATTGGCTGCGGGATTGCCCTGTGGCCGGATGCTCTGGACAACGCATGACCGCGAATGCTTCGCCTGCAGCAGGTCGCGATGTATCCAATGCGGCCCACACGCTCGGCGGTAGCGCTCCACCCTTCCACTCTGGGTGCGAATCCGCCGGTGTCCCGACACATCCAATGTAGTTTCATGATGAGGCGTACCGGGAACAAACCCGTCAAGGCTTTTTTTAGAGTAGAACATTCTTTTTCTTAATGCAGGTGCTCGAACTGGCGACCCTCTGAACGCGACACAAGCTTGGTAACGTAGAACGGTGTTTTGCCGAACTCTACCAAAGATTCCTGGCATTTCCCTGAAGTGACTGGTGGCATATTGAATACGATTTCATTAATTCCTCTACGTTTCTAGGTGGTTCGCGTCCGGGTAGGTGAACTACAACCTTGAAGACTCTCCACAGGGAAAAGTCTGGTGGCGTGAGGTCTGGTGATGACGATGGCCATGTCCTAGACCACCTCTGCCAATTACCCAGCCGTTGAAGAGTTCCTTTAAATATCTGCACACAGCACGAATGTTACGTGCGGGCGTTCCATCATGCTGCAACCACATGCGGAACCGTATGTCCAGAGGAACATCTTCCAGCAGGCCGGGTAGGTGGTTCACGTCCGGGTAGGTGAACTAGAACCTTGAAGAATCCCCACAGGGAAAAGTCTGGTGGTGGACGCCCCCTAAGAGCTTTTCGTGGTGCCTCCCATGGTGCGGCCTCTGCTTCTGCCTGCGCTTGCTTCCACAAGAAACGTTTTATCTTGCTGCTTGTTTCACCTTCTGCTCATTGACATGCATTATATAGGAGCAGTGTGCTAATACCGTCAATTGAAAGTCATCCCTTTTGCATTACACACTTATAGGCAAGTTAGGTGTCATATTCGCCTTCCTGTTACAATGTATAAAACTCTTATGTAAGGTCCGAAATTGACCTTCATTTACTCTGCCAGCTTACAATATAGACATTAAAAACTGAAAAATAAATAACTTACCTGTCAAAATAGAAACGGAAATGGTAACACAAACAATGGCGTGTGTAACAACTGTCAACCAGAGCATATAATGTGGATAAACTTATTTTTATAGCTCTCTAACGTTAGCCACATTCAAACAATAACTGTGAAATATTAATCTGTAAAATGAAACTCGAAGCTACAAAAGATTCACGTCTGTGGACTGTCTGTATGGTGACGACACATCAAAAAGAAATCGCTGGAAGACGTATGTCATCCGTGTGACTACTCAAGGGTTAACGAAGTACCTAAGGTGATAGGTAGCTAAGGGCTAACGCCAAGAAGAGCATGTTATAAGCAGACCCTTTAAATGCTTTTCTGCCTCGGCACTCATAATACCTTGTCCACCTTTAGACTTGCCGGATCTTGCATGCTACAAAATTTTAAGTCTCTGTACAATACAGCTTTTGGTGTATCATATTTCCTTTAGCCTTTTCTGTATGATAAACGAGTCCCAATTTATCTCCTGGCCCCCAAATCACATCCTAAATTTTGCCCCTTCCGTCAGGATGTTAGACTCTTGTCATGGCATTAGTCTAAGAAAACAACTTTAAATGAATTGTACAACTTCAAAAGTGCGTAAAATAATTTTTCAACCTGATTTTGCTTGCTACTGTGCATGCGTAAGTCTTTGACTTGACTATACCTAGGCACACTTACCTAATTTATTTTCTGGGAAATACAAATGTTATTCTGCAGACAACCTTGTAGGTAGGGCAACCACGCTTATGAGTAGTCATCTTGGATATTAATTAACCGCTTCAGATGTCTATAGTCCTTTGTTATTGGATAACTACAGGTTTCATGGCACTATAAACCACGCCGTTACGTATGACAGCACGCATCCGCTACCGCTGTTAGCGATTCCGTATAGATCGGATAAGCGGATCCATCTACTGAATCGCAATACGGCTGTTTTATTTTATGACTTACCGTCGTTTACCGGTGTTTTATTCTGACGGACAACGAATGTTGGATAAAAAGGTCCAAAGATTTTCACTCTAATGTTTTAATTATATGTTCACCTGTAGATGTGGCTGTTAGTGCTGCGAAACAGGTACTGCTCCAATAATAAAGGACTAAATATAACTGAAACGGTTTATTAATACCCAAGATGGCAAATCTTATTTTTCTGATGAAAAATGAGATTATGATGACCTTTGTTTTTGTACTCAAATGTTTTGGTAAACATTATAGATATTTCCTGAAACATATATATTCATTTACCCTCAAAAACTTCTTGGACCTCGAAGAAGTTCTGAATATTCCATTTTTTCTTACAACAGTATAGATTTTCAAATCACATACGATGGCATTCAAACAATCTGTGTGGACTCAAAAAGCAATAACACTGGCAGAAAAATAAGTCAGGAAATATTATCAGAAAAAGTACCACCTTGTTCAAACAACACAAGTGTTTAAGGAGGTTTAAATATTTTTCCGTATAAAGTGTTTCTATTCACCCCGTGTTATCGGAAAAAATACCACCTTGTTCAAACAACACAAGTTTTTAAGAAGGTTTAAATATTTTTCCGTATAAAGTGTTTCTATTCACCCCGTGTCCCTCTTCACCCTATTTTACGGTAACCTTCGGAAGATAGCTCTCACTTTCTCACAGGCTTGTTTCTGCAGGGAAAGATAGTTACTTAATGAGCGTGATTTGATGTGAGCGCAGAAGGATCGCTTGTATTACGCACCAGGTGGTCCTTAAATCAGAGCCGGTGATGAAAGCAGACTATTCTCTATACTACCCGGGGATCTCAACAGAGGTATAAAAGTACGTTATTTAATTTTATGATCAAAAAGGAACTGTTAAAACAGAAAGCCGCATCCGACAAACGCAATACTCATGAAGCACGTCGCGGTCTCACCGTCGTAACCTGTAACTCCGAGACTGACCAGCTCCCTCTCTGGCCCAACGAAGTGTGTGAAGTTTCAATTTCCCATCAGAAGGCACCATCTGGGACTTCTCATACAAATTTCACATTTATGTACAATAATATAATAAAATATTAATGACGTTCCTGTTTAAAAAGGGTTTTACTATACTAGGAGTACATATTACACCCACATAATAAAGTTTGGCATCACCTCGGTTCCGAGAGTTCCAGAACCTGTAGAGAAAATTGGAATTGAGATCAACATCAACATCATTTGCGCTCTTAATATTGCTCATGAACGCAACACATTGCCTGTCGTACACCCACACAGCGAGACCTTCAGAAGTGGTGGTCCAGGCTGCTGTACACACCGGTACCTCTAATACCCAGTAGCACGTCCTCTTACACTGACGATCGCCTGTATTCGTCGTGGCACACTTGCCACAAGTTCATTGAGGCACTGTTGGTTCAGATTGTTCCACTCCTCAACGGCGATTTAGCGTAGCTCCCTCGGAGTGGTTGGTGGGTCACGTCGTCCATAAACAGCACTTTTCAATCTTGCTCAGGCATGTTCGATACGGTTCATGTCTGGAGAACATGGTGGGCACTGTAGTCGATCATTGTCGTTATCCTGAAGGAAGTCATTCACGAGATGTGCACGATGGAGGCGCGAATTGTCGTTCCTGAAGACGAATGCTTCGCCAATATGCTGCCGATATCGTTGCACAGTCTGTCGGAGGATGGCATTCATGTATCGTACAGCCGTTACGATGCCTTCCATGACAACTAGCGTTGTACCTCGGCCCCATATAATGCCACCCCAAAACAGCAGGGAACCTTCACCTTGCTGCACTCGCTGGACAGGGTGTCTAAGGCATTCAACCTGCCCGGGTTGCCTCCAAACACATCTCCGACGATTGTCTGGTTGGAGGCATATGTGAAACTCATCGGTGAAGAGAACGTGATGCCAATTCTGAGCGGTCCATTCAGCATGTTGTTGGGCCCATCTGTACCGCACTGCATGGTGTCGTGGTTGCAAAGATGGACCTCGCCATGGACGTCGTGAGTGAATTTGCGCATCATGCAGCCTATTGCACACAGTTTGAGTCGTAACACGACGTCCTGTGACTGCACGAAAAGCATTATCCAACATGGTGGCGTTGCTGTCAGGGTTCCTCCGAGCCATAATCCGTAGGTAGCGGTCTTTCACAGCAGTAGTAGCCCTTGGGCGGCCTGTACGAGGCGTGTCATCGACAATTCCTGTCTCTCTCTATCTCCTCCATGTCCGAACAACATCGCTTTGGTTCACTGCGAGACGCCAGGACACCTTCCTTATTGAGAGCCCTTCCTGGCACAAAGTAACAATGCGGACGCGATCGAACAGCGGTACTGACCGTCTAGGCATGGTAGAACTACAGACAACACGAGTCGTTTATCTCCTTACTGGTGGAATGACTGGACCTGATCGGCTGTCGGACACCTACATCTAATAGGCGCTGCTCATGTATGCTTATTTAAAGCTTCGTTCGGGTTTAGTGATATCTCTGAACGGTCAACTGTGATACAACATCCACAGTCAACGTCTATCTACAAGAGTTCTGAAAACTGGGGTGATGCAAAACTTTTTTTTATGTCTTTAATTTGTAATTACAGCCCAGAGGTATGCTTCAATGATACGTGACACGTTGAACTAAGAGCTATAAAAAGGTTGTAAAAGTTGAACGTTATAGCGTCCCCAGTGCCAAATTTTTATCATGTAGCCGTAAAATAATAATTTCTCTGTGTAGGTTTAGATTGCAAAGAAATAATTTATGACAGAATGATTTAAAGAGACGACAAGATACGCTCTTTTGTTAATTTTTTAGTCGACTTCACTTCTTCTCTTGTCTTTATGGTGTACAGACGGATATCTTGCGAGTGCTGGCAAATGTAAGCATATTTGTATGAGTTAAGCATATAATATACTGATTTAATATTATTGTGCACTTTTAATTTGTAAGAGGTGATCCAGATTTCATGTCCGCCTTCCTTGAATTAACCTGCATTCAAGTAATTCACAGCTCAACAATCGCAGCGGCCGATGCAGCCAACGAGGCCATTACGTGGCGATATTAACTTATGAAAAATTAGCGGAAGCGGAAAACTCTCCCGCTATTAGCATAATATTAATTTTTCTCCACAGCCGCACGAAGTTGCAGAAATACTTAGCTTTAAGATTCTTATTTTCAGTACCATAGCCGAGACCCAGAGCCAGGACTCTGACTACAATACAATGGTTAACGGAGGTAAGAAAAATACTCTCGCGCGTGTGTGGGCCGCAATTTTAATTAATAACTAAAGATTTCTTGCTTTGAAGTGAACTGACTAGCCGAGGAAATTAATATGAAAAGTTTATTACATTGTTCAACTTAAATATCATTTTTATTAAGACCCACCACGTAAGTCGGCAACAATCAAAAAATAATAATAACAATAATAACATATATATTAAATTACGACGGCCGACGGACGCGAGAACGTACAACATTTCTTCATGATCAACGCTAAGAATAAGAAACTTTGCAGAAATGACATCGTAATACTGGTAGGCGTGTTCCATCACTGTTACATCTTTTTCTTTGGTACAGTCTAGCATATCACTATCGTGATGTCAGATGTAAACCTAACGAATTTGTATACATATTTATTTCCAACTTCTTGTCTAGTATAGCTCATGGTCTGCATGTCATGTATCAATGAATGCTGTAATGCATGAAGATTCTACTCAAGTAAACATGATGAACAGCGCTTCTGTATAACGTAAAACGTTTGTAAACCGCAAAATTAAGAATATTTTGTTGTATTATAGGACAAAAATTGTCAAATTAGTATTACCGGCTAATGTTGGGCCTGGCCTCAAACTAGGTATGGTGAAATAAATCATTCATTATTAACTATAGCTGTTTGCAGTTTTTTCTTCCGTCATATTTCCAGAAACAGCCGAGGTGTTTTCTAATCATCATGAACAAAGTAAACATCTCATCCCCTACCTCCAAGAGAACAGAGAGTTGTTTACAATCTGGCCTAGTGAGTTCAGAATGGAGCACACACGTTTCCAGTTGGGAAAATTTATTTTATGCAGATGGACTAACGCCCCCTCTTGAAAAATTTTTAAACCTCCGTTAACAGCATTCCTGCGACCTCAAAACAGGACACGAATCACAGTACGCCCATCCAAAATAATTCTTTCCTGCGAGTGCAACAAGACACTACCACCGCCAAATAAGTTTATCTCCTTGGTGACAGCACCGGTTTGAAATTTATCTCCAGTCGAGAACCAATGTCCAAACAGAACTGGGATCGGTTTTTGATGTCCATCCACAATGCAGTACAGATGTCACTTATTTTACGATGGACGGATATGTCTCTTCATCACTGCGATCAGGAGAAATACTGCAGAATGTAGCGTATGCAGACCAGCTGTATGCACAACAGCTGCTTCGACAACCCAATACACGGTATCTCATGAAACAATCTCTGAGGTTAACTAATATTTCAACGGGAAGTCCTCTTATAGATATCGATGAGTTTCGTCTCAAAGTTAAGGCCAGATATCAATTAAGTTGTGGAGTCATAATTCTTGCACTAGTCTGCACAGAACAGGCTGTGAACCTAAATCACATTCTTTATTTTTTCCCTAGTCTTTATTACTCAGTTTACCTGGTACTACAAAACATATTAATGCTGTTTCAACAAGCGTTACAAAAGACAAAGAATTTTTAACATTTCATTTTCATAAACCACCTAAATCCGTTTCGAGTTTTACCTTGTTAAAATGATGTCAATATTGCAGCTTGTTTCGTCCTCTTATTTTTCTAATTCTACAGGGAGAACTGTTAGAAAGTTTTTAATGAGCGTTAAAACCTGTTTACCCCTGAAGGGTATCAAATATCCACTGCAGAAAATAGGTAGTTGCTTTAGAAGTGACCGAACGCTTTTGAATTCTTTTGTATCAGTAACTTACCTACTTACTGCTTTGTTGGCAAGGTACAATTTATAGGTCTCGTTTCCCGTCTGATGCTGTTAGACTCTGGAGAAAAAGAAGAGTAAATACACTGAACAGCGTTAATTGAGGATCGGATGACGTTTACACTCAAAGCCCCTCTTGTAAGGGCGTAATGATATAAAAAGACAGTCTAATCTTTTGAGAAGAGCTGTGTATTAAAACTGTATAGCGTCATTAGTAGTATTTACTGTAATTAGAGAAGCAGTGGGAGGATTCAAGTGCTTGAATTAATTAAAATGTCTGAAGTACTTAATTGGCATTGATTCGTGAATATCGTAAACGGTATAAACTTTTAGGATTAGTTATTGCAAGTGCGCGGTGCCGTGTAAATTTTCGCTTCAGTATGAACTTATTCACTGTATTTAACGCTTAGCATGTGGAGATTTGGAGATTATACAGTTAATTTTCAGCTCCTGTCGATACAATTTTATCATGCAAGATTCATGAAGCTTGCGACTGTCTTGCCTTTTTTCAACTGTTTATACTTTTGTTTTCAGCCACTAACATGGTCGAGTGACTTCACTATCCGAAGGGGAGGATATGCTCGCAACGCGAGGGAGCTTCTCCGTCCCATCAGTGGCGAGGTGAGTTGTGGACCAGTCAATTCTGAGTGTTAATTACTTTTATTTTCGAGGGGGAGCGAAGAAGTTCGGCGATTTTCTGACACCTAAATAATATTTTTTTCTAAAAAATCTCAGCATAATGTAAACTTACGATCAACGAATTTGCTCCAGCCACACCACGTTTTTTTTTTGTTTTTCTTTATCCCAGCTAGAACAAAGCTTCTATCTTCATTAGTGATTACTAGAAACATTTACTGCTGTACACGTTTATAACAAATGCGAGGAAAAATTACAAGTAGCGTTAGCTTTACAAATTGGAAAAATTATTGTCCTGTAACCAGAAATGGAACTAAAATAGCACAGAGTGTAAATACGTCACGGTCACTTTCCTAACCCGTGAAACATATCCCGATCTGGTGCCTGCCTTGCAGATCAGCTTCGCAAAATATCTTTAGAAAGATATACCGTTAGTTGAAGATGTGTTTTGTTCAAAACCAGATGCTGAATAATAAATTGTTAATTCAATGAAACTACGGCTCGTGGCAAATTTTACCCCATGTTATAAAGAAATTTCTGTCGAATTTGTCACAGTAACCGTTTGCATTGCAGATAACCATCTGGCGATAATTTCTTCCTCCTAGTCACTATAATGGATCAAATAAGGAATCAACTTATGGGGAAAAGCTTATGTAGGAAATAATTACGAAGCCCCGTAGCGCACATAATCCGACGCATCGGCTAAAGGTGGAGCAAGCACCTTGTTCAGGTAAGAGTGAGTTTGCTGCCGCGCTGTTACTTGTTTTCTTTGCTTGATTCGGTTTGCAGGCGGTGAGGTGACATTCCCTGTCTTGGAATAGAATGACCTGCTTACTGATGTATGATGTCTAAATGTAAAAGGCAATGAATGTCGTGACTGATTGACTAACTGACTGATCATCGACCTGCTCACTCTGTTAAGAACAGAAATTTGAAATTTGGAGAGGGTGCGGACCTTATACTGTAGGTGTCGTTTAAGGAGGATTTTTGGAAACCCCTACCCTAAGAGGTTAAAATAGTGGATGAAGGATTCTTTTCGAAAAACCTCGCTATTAAGGCAATTTTGACCTACCGAAATTGGTATTTGGTTCCTCGCTCACAAATAAAGAACTATGTGTGGTCAGTATTTTTGGAAATTTAGCGCTGTGGGGGTGAAATAATGGGTGAAAGCTTTTTCTGAAAATATACCATGGTTAAAGAACTACCAGAGTTGTTTTAAAGCTATATCTCTGAACGTTGGTATCCGTCTTCTCGATTACAAATAAAGAAAATCGTGTTTCAGTGTTTTTGGGGATTGAAGGCCTAAGGGCGTGTAATACGGGGTGATATTTTTTATGAAAATATTTTGTCATGAAGTCATTTTGAAAGCTAAATCTATGAACATTTAAATTAGGCTTCTCAGTAAGAAATAAAAATCTACGTGTTTCACTGTTTTTGAAACTGAACCCCTAAGGGGGTGAAATGGGGTCACACTGATTCACTGACTCATCATCGCCCAGCCAAACCGCTAAGGATGGAAACTTGAGATTGGGAAAGGGTGTGAGTCTTGTACTGGAGGCATCTTTAAAGAACGGACTGTCCAAAATTTCACTCCTAAGGGGGTGAAATAGGGGTTGAAAGAAATTTTGAAAATATGTCAGTATTGAGGGAATTTTAAAGCTAGAACTACGAAAATTTGAATTCTCACTCAGAAAATAAAAGATATGTGTTTCAGCGTCTTTGAGAATTCAACGACGGAGGGAGTAAAATAGTTGCCGAAGTTTTTTTCTGAAATTAAATAAATGCTAAGGAACTACTAAAGGATTTTTAAGGCAACATCTATGACAACTGGTATTGGACTTCACGGCTATAAATAAAAACATCGTGTTTTAGTGTTTCTGGAAATTCAACTCCTAACGGAGTGCAATAGGGTACTACAATTTTTAAGAAAATATTTCGTTATATTAAAAAGTTATTGAAGCTAAATTTATGAAAAATGGTTCAAATGGCTCTGAGCACTATGGGACTTAACATCTTAGGTCATCAGTCCCCTAGAACTTAGAACTACCTAAACCTAACTAACCTAAGGACATCACACACATCCATGCCCGACGCAGGATTCGAACCTGCGACGGTAGCGGTCACGCGATTCCAGACTGAAGCGCCTAGAACCGCATAGCCACACCGGCCGGCGCTAAATTTATGAAAACTGCTATTTCACCTCTCGGTCAGATACAAAGAAATGTCTGTTAGGGGATGAGAGTTACAATGGAAATAACTCCACAACAACGCAAAAGGCGCGATTACAAAAACTTTGGAATCCAGCTACCAGAATCACCTTTTGATCATTAGTGCATTCGGAAAAGCTCGTGCTTATGTGACCTTAATTAGCTTGAAAAGCTTTGAAGATGTTGCAATTTGTGAACAATATACAAATTCGATTAAATACAAATCTCTGCAGGCCACACTGTCTACATGAGCGAAGCAGAGGATGCTAAGCTAATTAGAACATAAAGTGCAACATGCTTTAGATATATAATTTAGGGAAAGCGCCCTCACTTCTGAAAACGCAATGTCCAAAAGAAAACCGCGGTCGGTTTATTAATGTATTAACCTCTTTAAAATAGATACCAGGTGTTGTGACGCAATCGCTCAGACATGAACAACAGTTTCTGTCGAAGTGGCTTCCACTTCCATCACACGCCGGAAACAGCTTTAAAGTCTTCATATTTGTCCTGTTAGACAAAAAAAAATTACAATTACAGATGGTTCGAATGGCTCTGAGCACTATGGGACTTAACGTCCAAGGTCATCAGTCCCCTAGAACTACTTAAACCTAACTAACCTATGGACATCACACACATCCATGCCAGAGGCAGGATTCGAACCTGCGACCGTAGCAGTTGCGCGGTTCCAGACTGTAGCGCCTAGAACCGCTCGGCCACCCCGGCCGGCAATTACAATTACATTTATGCCAGTAATACTCCGCCATTAGTGTCAGCAGGACTACGTGAAACGCAATGACGCAAAGTGAACGCAAGATATTCGACTGTATGCAATGTCCGTTTAAAAAGACTTCTGACGATGGCCTAATATCGGGATGGCAAAATGGCAGTTCTTTAACAGTGATCCCCGTCCAGAAACGCTAAGTTTTGAGGCTGTGTGTGGCTTCAAAGCAACTTCGGATTGTCTTTGATATAATAATTGTGGTTATGGACTCTATTAACTCTCAGTTAAAGTAGACGCGTGGATTGCAACTAATGAACATTATTTCTGCACATTTCAACACACTGATCCTGTCTTTAAGAAATATTATTTTGCCGGTATATTCGACATACAAAGCGTTCCACAGCTACAGTCCGGGCGTCCACTTTACACTCCTGGCTAATGTGTTGCACAATTAATTGCAATACCAAATATAATATGAGGATACTTTGACGCTCCGAAACTATGCATTTCCAGACAGGACCTTCGCCTTGTGAAATGATAAGTTTGCTGCCGTTCTCAACAAACAAATCCTTTGACGCCGTTGTTAATAAAGCACTATACCGCCTATCTCCGAGACTATGTAGTTCCAGACAGGACTTTCGCCTTGTGAAATGGCAAGCTCGCTGCAGCGTTCAACGCACAGTTCCTTTGACGCCGTCGTTCATAGACCACTACACCGCATATCTCCGAAACTATGTAATTCCAGACAGGACCTCCGCTTTGTGAATTGACCAGTTTGTTGTGGCGTTGAACACGCTAATTACTGTCGGTATTTCCACTCAGCTCAAGATAGGGTTTTTGGAAGTTTTCTCTGGTCGTAAGAATACAAAAGCTCCCCCCAAAAATCTCCTCCAAATAAATCCCCTGTTGTAAGATGTAAGAAATTGCCCCTTACGACCTGACACAAAGATATAATTGCAAACAGAGTAACAATTACCTGTTGTGAAGCCGTAGTGCAACTGTATCACGATATCGGTACGGATGTTACGACGCACTAGTTGTCAAAATGTGTGACTTATTTAATCTAAAAACACAAAATGTTTTGGGAAGTCATTCTTCTATTATTAAGTTCTATAATCATGAATAATTAATTCATATTATTTCACTCACTAACATACACCTATTGCAGTCCATGAAGTCCACGTAGTATCACGGACTATAAGAGTGTCATTATTCATAGTCACGTATACTGGAGCTGCAGCAAAATGTATTGTGAAAAATATCACATTCTCCATCTTGTATGTCGTAATATAACTATAGTAATTACTTGTGACACTAAACACTGTGACGTAAATGTAGGAAAGTATTTGGGTTTGGCTACGAGATGTGTAAAGTATTTTAGTCGACAAGTACACTATGTGATCAAAACTATCCGGACACCTCGCTTAAAATTACCTACAAGTTCGTGTCGCCGTTGATGACAGCTTCCACTCTCGTAGGAATACGTTCAATCAGGTGCTGGAAGGTTTCATGGGGAATGGCAACCCATTTTTCATGGAGTGCTGCACTGAGAGAGGTATCGATGTCGGTCGGCGAGACCTGGCACGAGGTCGGCGTTCCAAAACGTTCCAAGGTGTTATGCAGGATTCAGCTCGTGACTCTATGCAGACCAGTGCACTACAGGGATTTCATTGTCATGTAACCACTCTGCCACAGGCCGTGCATTATGAAGTTACTCGATCTTGTTCAAAGATGCAGTCACCATCCCGGAAATGCTCTTCAACAGTGGGAAGCAAGAAGCTGCTTAAAACATGAATGTAAGCCTGTGCTGTGATAGTGCGACGCAAAATAACAAGGGGTTCAAGCTCCCTTCATGAAAAACACGACCACACCATAACACCAACGCCTCCGAATTTTACTGTTGGAACTACACACGCCGGTAAAAGACGTTCACCGGGCATTCGCTGTACCCACAACCTGCCATCGGATCGCCACATTGTGTACTCCTCACAACGTTTTTCCACCGTTCAATCGTCCAATGTTTACGCTCCTTACACCAAGCGAGGTGTGTTTTACATTTACCGGCGCGATGTGTGCCTTACGAGCAGCCGCTCGACCATGAAATCCAAGTTTTCTCACCTCCCGCCCAACTGTCATAGTACTTCCAATGGCTCTTGACGCAGTTTGGAATTCCTGTGTAATGTGGTTTGGATAGATGTCTATTACACATTACGACCCTCTTCAACTGTGGGCGGTCTCTGTCAGTAAACAGACGAGGTGGGCCTGTTCGCTTTTGTGCTGTGCGTCTCCTCTCACGTTTCCACTTCACTATCACATCGGAAACAGAGGACCTAGAGATAGTAGTGTGGAACTCTAGCGTACAGGCGTATGGCATAAGTGACACCCAATCACCTGACCACGAACGAAGTACGTGAGTTCTGCGAAGCACCTCATTCTGCTGTCCCATGATGTCTAATGACTACCGAGGTCGCTGATATGGAGTACCTGGCATTAGGTGGCACCACAACGCACTTAATATCAAAACTGTATGTTTTTGGGGGTGTCCGGATACTTTAGATCACATAGTTAGTTGGCTCTGACGTATACGTAACAAGTACCGTATTACAATATACGGTAGGTAATGGCAGTTGCCTTTCGCTACCCATTGAACAGATTTCTGGACGAGTGTGAAGCACCACCAGTAGTTATACCATGGCATGTCTAATGGATAGTTTTATAACTTTGGCAATGAACTTTTGCTTCTTACGTATTTTTGACTGTGTGTAGTGGCATAATACTTTGAAGGTACTTACTGCTACATGGACGACATGTACATGCATGTCAATATTTGATATAATATGAAATAATGATTCGTATTTCTCCTTTATAAAACATTATAATGGGATCATGACTTTCCGAAACATTTTTTCATTTGGGCAAATGGTGCATTGTAATCTCCATACTCAAGATAACTATCACCTACTCTCCAGTGGCGGCAAAGAGCAGTTGGGGAACGCCCTCTACCAGCTCGCCCGCCTACCTGAGAATGAAAGGAGCAAAAAATATGAGTGAACCAGGGTTTGTTCCAAAAAGGAGTGAAGGCTCTTTTTACGATTGCGAAAATCTCGATAAGGGTACAAGATATGAAGGGAGGAATTCCATAAAATGTCTGAGAATTTCTCTATTCGTGTTATTAAAACGTTGCGCTATATTACTCCAAAACTGGGAGCATATGAGTAGAGACTTGCTTACTAGGACCCAAACTCAAATTCAGTGCTGCCACGGATATTGTCGCGCAGGATCCGAAATCAAATGCCGCTTCCGGGAGCAAGGTCGTCAACTTTGAGCTAAAATCGCAGTTATTGATCACAAACGAAAGGATAGTCGGTTCTAACATTCTTGCTTTAGCAGAAAGAGTCGCTGTTTACACGTGCATTAAACATTCTGGCCAGTTTCAATATTCTGTAAATTAGTAAATGCCAGAAAGTTAAAGAGAAAACAGTGTTAAGTGATAAATACCTGCAGATGTCGATAACCGAATCGAACGTTCACACGTCTCTTGTCAGTTAGTATAAACGCTATACCAAGTTGTACCGTTCTCCATAGGTGCATGGGAAAGATCCTAGTGTGGGGACACATTGTCAGAATATTAGAAATCGGACCCCTCATTAGACGTTCCCTAAGTTACAGGAGATGTCGCAGTAAAATGGATAATGTGATGCCGCTGACGATCGGAATGCAACAGGCTTCTTCAGCAGGAACCATCTGACAGTTTCTGTTTCTTGCTTTTCTGTATGGAAAAGGCAAAGAATGCTCCTTCAAGGTATAATTTGTCATCTTCGTGTGTGGAGAATCCGTGGACGTGTAGTGGCATTCACATGATCCTTTCGATTTGCTTCTTTATTTTAATTTCAGCAATAACTTGTACGATCACCTTGAAACAGAGGACATTAGAGCTGTAGATAAGAAAGTTACCAATGTTCAACTGGAAAAATATCTGTATGTCCTTTCTAACCGTTTAGTCTCTCTGAATTTGTTTGTGTTCAAAATGAAGTACATCATTTTAAAACTTTAAGCATTTCTGGGAATTATTTCCGACGAAGAGCGCACTCGGCTGACCATCTCAGAGACCTAAAAGGAAGACGCCCCAGGGCATTAGATATTTTAAAATGTATTCTCCATAGGGCTTTGGGTGTCTGCTCTAGTTTTGTCGGACTTAGTACAATACCGCGCCCGTTACGGATGTTTCTTGCATCGGTCGACGAAAGATTACATTTCAAAATATAAAATAACCCGAGAGGCTGGTCACTGCGACATTTAGAAGCAGTCGTGTTTCCAGCCTGTGTGCTCAGACAGATGAACTGCCAACCGAAATGAAGCCACACCTCACCATGTTTCCATGTATAAGGGGCAGCCATATGAAAAAGATAAACATGGAAGACAAAGTAAGTAAACTGGTTATTATTTCAAAAGTAATCTCCATAACTGTTGACACATTTATTCCATTGTGGGACAAGACGGGTCAGTGTCTTCATCGAAAAGTGTTTGCAGGTGCCTATGGAACCACGATTGTAGCCATGGGTGCACCTCTTCGCCCGACGAAAATGGACGGCACCAGTGTTTTCATTCGGGGCTCTAGAAATATAAAACTCACATAGGGAGGGACTGGGATCGTATAGATGATGTCTAAGGGTTCCCAAACGCACCTTCTGCAGCGTAGTCCGAACAATTTCGGCAACATGTGGGTGTATTTACAGTTATGGTGATTACATTTATACTAATAAATAGATTACTTACACTTTTTCCCATCTGACTCGTTTCCATTTGACTACCTTGTATATTTGTATCCCCTTTCATATGCTTACCATTCGATAAGATCTCCCTTCCTTCAAAGGCTCTTTAACATCCGATCATCGAGAAATCTGGGATACATGCAAACGATATTCTTTTAGAAATGGCTGTGGCATGTATTGATTTCTTACACAAACGTTTGCTCCACGAGAGGCCAAGAAATTTTTTACCGTTGACTATGTTAATAAAGAATGCACTCGGCATGTAACATTAACTCTGTTTCTTTTAATGCTTTAGACACACACAAAAATTTTGTTTGAATACAACTTAGCACGCTAGTTGCACTACGAATCTACAGACAGATGACTTGTCCGACTTAGTGGTAATTCATTTCTGTGTCTATACTAATGTACATAATAGCGAATAGTTGTGTCCAAATATTTCGAAAAATTATTGACCCGTTAACTTATTGACTGATTTATTTCAAAATTTTACACTATTATAAACATTCAAAAGAACACGTGCTACATATCTTCTAATATTTAGAACATACGAAGTGTAAAAGTCGTTACCATAAGTACCGAAAAGAAGTTGATCGGTTGAATTCATATTGTTACGTGATGCTCTAACAAACATTCAGTAATTATGGATATTAAGCAAGTACAGGGTGTTTCAAAAATGACCGGTATATTTGAAACGGCAATAAAAACTAAACGAGCAGCGATAGAAATACACCGTTTGTTGCAATATGCTTGGGAAACAGTACATTTTCAGGCAGACAAACTTTCGAAATTACAGTAGTTACAATTTTCAACAACAGATGGCGCTGCGGTCTGGAAAACTCTATAGTACGATATTTTCCACATTTCCACCATGTGTAGCAATAATATGGCGTAGTCTCTGAATGAAATTACCCGAAACCTTTGACAACGTGTCTGGCGGAATGGCTTCACATGCAGATGAGATGTACTGCTTCAGCTGTTCAATTGTTTCTGGATTCTGGCGGTACACCTGGTCTTTCAAATGTCCCCACAGAAAGAAGTCACAGGGGTTCATGTCTGGCGAATAGGGAGGCCAATCCACGCCGCCTCCTGTATGTTTCGGATAGCCCAAAGCAATCACACGATCATCGAAATATTCATTCAGGAAATTAAAGACGTCGGCCGTGCGATGTGGCCGGGCACCATCTTGCATAAACCACGAGGTGTTCGCAGTGTCGTCTAAGGCAGTTTGTACCGCCACAAATTCACGAAGAATGTCCAGATAGCGTGATGCAGTAATCGTTTCGGATCTGAAAAATGGGCCAATGATTCCTTTGGAAGAAATGGCGGCCCAGACCAGTACTTTTTGAGGATGCAGGGACGATGGGACTGCAACATGGGGCTTTTCGGTTCCCCATATGCGCCAGTTCTGTTTATTGACGAAGCCGTCCAGGTAAAAATAAGCTTCGTCAGTAAACCAAATGCTGCCCACATGCATATCGCCGTCATCAATCCTGTGCACTATATCGTTAGCGAATGTCTGTCGTGCAGCAATGGTAGCGGAGCTGAGGGGTTGCCGTGTTTGAATGTTGTATGGATAGAGGTGTAAACTCTGGCGCATGAGACGATACGTGGATGTTGGTGTCATTTGGACCGCAGCTGCAACACAGCGAACGGAAACCCGAGGCCGCTGTTGGATCACCTGCTGCACTAGCTGCGCATTGCCCTCTGTGGTTGCCGTACGCGGTCGCCCTACCTTTCCAGCACGTTCATCCGTCACGTTCCCAGTCCGTTGAAATTTTTCAAACAGATCCTTTATTGTATCACTTTTCGGTCCATTGGTTACATTAAACCTCCGTTGAAAACTTCGTCTTGTTGCAACAACACTGTGTTCTAGGTGGTGGAATTCCAACACCAGAAAAATCCTCTGTTCTAAGGAATAAACCATGTTGTCTACAGCACACTTGCACGTTGTGAACAGCACACGCTTACACCAGAAAGACAACGTACAGAATGGCGCACCCACATACTGCGTTGTCTTCTATATCTTTCACATCACTTGCAGCGCCATCTGTTGTTGAAAATTGTAACTACTGTAATTTCGAAAGTTTGTCCGCCTGAAAATGTACTGTTCCCCAAGCTTATTGCAACAAACGGTGTATTTCTATCGCTGCTCGTTTAGTTTTTATTGTCGTTTCAAATATACCGGTCATTTTTGAAACACCCTGTATGTAGCGTAAATATGTATCATAATGTATAAGGGGAAAACGTTGCTAGCCAAAATCTCGAGACGTTCCTGACGAATTTACTTTCAATTTTTACGCGATAATCTAATGTTTTGTTAGATGATACACTAATAAATATTTGAACAGGCGTATGTGCACTTTGATTAACTCTCACCACATAATATCATAAAATCTTAAACTAAATACTATTAGGACAAAGCCTGCAAATTTTTTAACAACAATTGCATACATAGAAGTATATATACAGGGTAGACTTTAATAAAAGTGACAAAATGCAGGGACGCTTCCTGACTGAAACGGAGAAAGAAAGGTCTTTTGTCCCGAAATCCATCGTTGGCATGGAAAATGGCGCTGACGAATGACAGTTCCTCTGATCATGTGCGACATGCTCCCTGTGTTTTGCAGGCTGTGTGCTAACTTAGTTTAACACTTAGCGTGCAAATGGACAATACATCTGAACTGTCTCCTCAAGCCCACGGTGTTAAACAGACATTCTAAATAAATATGAACTCAGCCCTGTAAGGCTGCTAATTTCAGGTGCAGATCATAACAAAACTCATTAGAAATGCTGCTATCACTTAACTAGAATGCATGAATTAATAAAAGTGAAAGTTTGGGGTTCATTCTAGAAAGACAAAACAACTCTTCCCTGTTTTATTCTAAGCATAATTTAACAACCGTGCTTTCAGGGGTCAGGTGATACACAACAATCATGTTCAATTACTTTTGACACTCAATAATAAAATATTTAAGTCTCAGATGTATTGAAGTGACAATCATTAAAATCGTTATTTCTATATGCTAATATTTTTTATCACTGGAAAGAATGATTAAAAATCTTCATCAGCTCATTTACATCTACTTGTGGTAGCTGGTGAATGCACTGAGTTGGTGGAGAATAAATTTACTTTTTGCACCAATGAAAAAAAAACTCATAGACTCAACATGAGGGTAGGTTAGTATCCTAGCATTTGATATTCAATGGTCAAAGTGTACACAAGTTGGAGTGAGCAATTATAGACTCAACATTTACTGTGGCCTAATGCATGATGGTACTTAACCAAGTGGCATCTGCAACAGTGTTGTCTTCATGCTGGATTGGAAACACTTACTCCCTACTCTGGCCATGACTGAATTCACTAAGTCTCAACATTCTTGCATTCTGTAGAATGTTAATCCTTTTCTAATCAAAATAATGGCTATTGCACACTTGCTAAGGGTTGGACTGATGTGCACAATTTCTTTGATTGCCAAATTCCCACAGGAATAATTCACTAGCTCTTTGCTATTTGTTGCCATGATATGTGAAGCGTATCATCCTCACTTCGCAGAAAGCAAAGCTCTCAACACCCTCTCGCTATTTTCACACTCTTGTGTGGTCTGCCATGAGACAGAGAGATCTCAATTTTAGGTCTCAGAATACTTTTATATAAGGGGATCCCCCCACTGTGTCACATCTGCATCACCCAGTATGGCTTCAGCCAATCACTG
The DNA here is from genome assembly GCF_023864345.2 of Schistocerca serialis cubense. Classification (NCBI taxonomy): domain Eukaryota; kingdom Metazoa; phylum Arthropoda; class Insecta; order Orthoptera; family Acrididae; genus Schistocerca; species Schistocerca serialis. The sequence goes on from NC_064643.1 coordinate 583,314,621, forward strand.
TCTAGCTAGAGGTGAATTTTGTTTTTCTTGCTGGTCACAGCCTAGCCCTGTAAATGCCATGCAGCCACTTACCATCAGTCGCAGCTGTATTCACATTAAAAGGAATAATGTCTTGTTCTGGCCTTATCCCTTTCTGCATTGAAGCTCGCCATTCTCTTATTAAGTGGGGTTTTCTGATGCCATTGATCACCTTCTCGGTTGGTCAAAAATGCATTTCACTTTAACTTGTTTATTCATGTCCCTGTACATATATTGGTAGATATTGTTTTGTTTGTGTTTGGTACATGAGATTGACTGCAATTGTCTTTTGTTGATGTAAGGTAGCTATTATTTTCTGAGTATCTCACATTGTATTGTGCAGTCACTATGGATCAAGCTCTTGTAAGGTCTGTATAATCTGGATGCCTTACACATGCCGTCCCCTCTGAATTAATTTCGTGCTGCAGTGATCAATGATTGAGGCACTGATCATTGCAATGTAAAATTATAAATTCAATTAATTTTAATCATTGTTGAGCTACTCATCTATCTTATGCTAGATGATGTTGCTTTAACATTATTTTTGTTTTGAGTAGAAATGTATTGCTTTGTACAGCACGTTCTATACAGATGATTATTTTATGGCTTTACAGTCCTTTATAGTTATTTGACTAATCTTACAACATTTTTCTCTCTAGTACTTGTGGTTAATTCCATTAAAATGGTTCATCCACCGTTTAGACTCTCTCTCTACAATAACTTAGAGCACTCTACAACTCCCAAACATTCATGATATTGATGATTGTGAAAGATGAGTGAAGTTAAGGAAGTGTTTGTTCCTCTTATCTACTCTCAACACTTAAATGCTATATCAGTATTACAGTTTATCCTCATAAAGATACATATGTTTACATAAGTGACATTATATATGTAAAAGAGATAATATTTTTGCATATTTGTATACACATTAACAACTTTGTATTCACTGACATTATTTATTATTAAAAATATATGTTTCCACAATATACACAATACACAAATTCTTATTAACATTTCTAGATTGAATGGTCATTTACAAATTACACATGAAATACAAAATATAAGGCATGGTTCATTTACGAATATACATTAACAATTTATGTATCGAATTATAGAATACAAATGCAACAAATAATTTACAAATTCTCAGTGGTACAGGTGCTACTACATATTTACAGGCATCTCAACTCCTTGCTGAAGAGATTATCTTTTGCACTCTTTGAAATGAATTTCTCATGTGCATCACATTCTTTCTTCATACACTTTACACTTTCAAATTTTTTCAGGGTTTGCTTCCCAATGCTGCTCTTAATCAGTGGTGGTGGATGTTGCTAGTCAGTTGTAGACTCTGCACGATGTTGATGAAGATTATTGACATTTACAGTTCTGATTGTTCAAGCATGAATGCCATTACATGGTCAATTTGATGTTGCATTGTTCTGATGACAACTGCTCTTCTAAGGCAGTGCCAAGATATGACAACATGGGTGGCATAGTTCTGTATTGGCATTGTTGCCATTGAGGTTGATGAGTGTAGCCCCTCAATGGTTGCTGCATTTTGATGTCCCTATTACGTGTACTCTGTTTGATGGCTTGACTTCCTTTGTTTGGTTTGATAGTTAGAAGGAAATAACTGCCATGCTTTTGTTGAATATTGCTTTCTGTTGATTCTGTCAAATCTCATACTGCTGGAAAGTATAGGATTTAGAAAGGAATATTGCTGTCTTCTGCTCTCATCTTAGGACTCTTTCTTGTCTTCGTTACTTGCTGTGTCTTCATGTCTTCTTTCTTGGATCTGGCAACTTCTTGGTCATAGAAATAGGATATGTTATTCAGTGAAAGTTATTCGAAGGGGTTACCAGTTGTGTTGTTATGAGGTATGGTCAAGTCTGAATAGACAATTTCGGAAGTTATATATCTGTTTTCAGTTATCAGCTCCTCCGTCTATTATTGAGACAAATATTCTGAGTTTATTTTTCCATGTGGTTGTACAAATGAGTTGCTGCCGACAGTTGGCTATTGTGTGTCGCTGCTAATGTGCATTGCTGCTAATGGGGTCACTACGCCTTCCTTGCAGGTGTGCAGCCTTTGCCCTTCGCTGCTGCTGGCTTTTCCCATCCTCTTGCTATTGGGGTGAGACGTGGGACAATATTCTTCAAAATACATGTGGTTCGGTCTCCACACTATTGTAAAGCATGAGCCAGTAAATTCCTTACTTTGGTCTGCGGTTTGTCGGCAATGCCATATCGTGCAATCGTATAAACTCTCATACTCAGACTGTAGCTTCTTGTCGACTTTTTGCGTCTGTCGCAGCTTGGCTTCCTTCCCCAGGCAGTTTTAGTAGTGTTGATTGTGTGTTCTTTGTCTCATTTGTGTACAATGTCTCTTGCTTAATACTACTACTTACAAGTTTCTTTATCTAAATTTACAATGAGCTTTACAATTCAATATTTACATGAATAATACAAAATTAATGTTTAAATAGTTTTTTCAGTACTTTACAGAAGGATTATATCATTTACACATTAAGTTACCTCATTTAACAGCAATTTCTATACTTCTTGAATGAGCATGGATTGATGATTTTTTGGGTTAATTAATTAGTTCATCATGCATTTAGTTTTCTTTTATTTTTTCTGATCTGCTTTGATGATATCAATGATTAGTATTATTGCACTTATATTTGAATATTTACATGTTTGTAGCTCATCCTGTCTGCCTTTTGAGATCTGCTGATACATGAAACATATTTACACTCTTGTGCTGTATCATCTGTGATCCATTTACATTTTAGTTTTCGTGGGTAATTGCCATACGAATACTGCAAGAATACCCATCCAGTGCATCTGTAGAACAGCACGCCATCCTTCAGCAAATAATGCTGATGCATGTCAACCGAGTTCTGGTCTTTCCACTTATGTTTGACCCTTAACACCTCTGGGTCTTTGTTCTGTTCATTTGATACATGAACCTGGCAGTCAAATGCGTGTCTGGTCTGCCTTGTGACATTTGACGAACATCCCATAATTGGTCTGTGTAGTTTAGGCCTTTGTGCTTTTAACACTAATAAGTCATTGTCACTATTGCAACGACTGAATTACGGTACTGATATCGCCGTTAACTCACTCCCACTATCTACTATTGCATTAACGACAATACCCTTGACCGTTACACGAAGTATCGGACTTATCCCTGAAGTACTATCGTCTTCCACTTCCTCCATTAACATGTCCTCAGTTACTTCGGGTTTGTTCCGTCATAACTGGATGTTTATGACTATCCATAGATGCGTCATTTTTCATTAACATTTGATGGTCTTCATCGAGAGATTGGGGAGAAGAACTTCCCTTTTTTAAATTATCCAACTTTAGAATCGCTGTTTCTAGAACAGCTTCTAACGTAACCAATCTAGATTTTAAATCCTCATTTTGCTACTTCCTTTAAATTTGTCTCCTCGTCACACATCTGTGCTTGATTTGGATTTTAGAGCCTGGCAAGTATTCTTTAAGTGTGACAGTACTTCACAGTTTATGGGGAGTCGTCAGATTCTATGTTAAGTGTGTCTACACTCGCATCCTGATTCAACTCGTTATAATATTTGTTATCTCCCATTAAGAGTTGCAGATTCAAATTTACAGCTGTGTCGTCATTTATTACGACGCTGTTTTCTGGTTTTCTGTGTCTGGTGTGATGATTACATAGTCTCGGTAATACTACCGTACTATGTCTTCATATGTACCAAAATTGTATACATCTGAATCTCATTTATCAGGCCGTTCACATACTTCATTATCTGCTTCGTTTTCCGATCCGGACGGCATATTTTCCTTGTCATTTTCCTCTCCTTTATCGACTTGTTCTTCCAGATTTTGTTCGATTCCCGCTATCCTCAGTGCCTCAGACTCTTACTGCTTTTCTTCCAATGTTTTGTGGAAGGATTTTAGTAGATCTTGTAACGTGTAGAGCTTTTGATCAGGTGTACTTATCTGTACTTCCTTCTTTTTTCTATGGCTTGTATTAGCCGTATTTTGTCGGTTAATACTATCGTCTTGATCAATCGTAGCGTTACAGGTTACAGTAGGATATGTATTAGCCTACTGAAAATCATTTTTTTCTGTGCAGAATCAAACATCTGCACCATACACATTAATGTTTAGTCATAATCAAATGGTTCATTACTAGGTAATCCTGGGAGTTCATCCTCATCGTCAGTGTCAGTCCAATCTATCCTGTCCCAACAATTCAGTTGTGACTTCCTCCCTATTTGTAGTATATGTGCGGATACCTTTCATTATCTTTCTGTCATCCTTATTCCCAGTTCCGACTTTTGTACGTCACTCCTTAACCTATTTATTGCTGCGGACGCCTTGTCATCCGTTTCTGCAGAAAGTGTGTTATGAACTCCTACAATACCTAACGCCAGTTAGTCCTCACGCTTCCCAGGATTCGGTGGTTGTAATTCAACCTCCATCTGTGGTTGTGTCGCCGGTAACTACCCGAAGTATTTTCCTGTGGCTGCTTTCTTTCCATGGACCTGAAGAACGCTGATTAAAGTCTGTCTGTCGGTTACCCCGAGTTCTCCAGTTTCCATTCCTGTTTTCGTATATATTCCGCCTGTTCCAACCACTATTAAAACCATATCCATTACGCTGTGGTCTAGTGTTTCCACTACTCCCATTTCCGTCATTATTCCCATTCCGTCCAGAATTCAATCCCAATACCGGCCTACCTTATTGTTATTCTCCTTACTATTACATGTTCTGTCGGAATTACTCTGTCCTGAATCGCGACGTCTTTGAGCGTCGTTTGCATACATGAATTCTACCTCTCTCAAAACACCTTAGAAAGTTACTACATTATCGCCCCACGTCCTATCAAGGCTTCTTGATACTTCATTGGCAGTTTCGTTTTCCATATTTGAATCAGTTCTCCATCGCTATATGGATTATCTAAGTATTGGTTCCTTTTAGCCATATTCTCAAAGAATTAGACGTTTTATAATAATTCATATTTTATTTTAATTTGAGCCTTAGGTGACCAATATCTTGCTATAAAGGCACCTCTAAACGAATCATACGAATCGCAAGTTTCCGCTATCTTCTGCGTAGTTTCAGGAACACTTCCTTCCATCTGTGCGCAAATGAAATCTAACTTATGTTTCACTGGCCAATGTGTCGGTATTCCTGCTTTAAATTGGACAATAAATGTTCGAAGGTGGAGAATATTTGCATCTTCCTTATAGTGCTGGTATTTCCGCACTGTAAGACAGTGGTTATCATCAAAACCTCTCGCTTGTCTCTGTGATGTACCTTCTTGGTTTTGAAGACTGTAATTCTGTGCTTGGTTTGCGTCAAATCTACGCAAACATGTGTAACATGCTTCATTCTGTGACATCTGTGCCGTAGAATCATTTGCAGGTCTCATTGCGCAATATGCGTGCATAACGCCCGCTACCGGCTCTGTATATTGACTGCAATCAATTCTGGCTCGTTAGACGCAGTACTGTAACCCGTCGGTATTCATCCTACAGGTTGCGGCGTTGCGCAGCGCGTCTTCTTGGTTTGATCAGCGTATGTCACGCTTTGTGCTTGACGTACTGAACCTTGCTACAAACCAAACTCTTTTCTTCCAGATGGACCTGTTATTCTTTCTTGAACAAGTGGTCGCAATCCACAATGTTCCCTACGATTACCGTGATGTTCTGGCATACGCTGGTTTAGACTAACTTCCCGTTCGTGGTTTGCGGTTTCGGACTTGCATCCACATGTGCCTTTTCGTCTTACGTCACACGTAATTTCACGTACCCTTTCTGTCGTATTATCGACAACTATTGATTTTGAGGCATTCACACTAGTATCTACCGACACTAAAGTGGATTCTGTCGTCGTTTGAGACTCCTCATCAACGCTTTCTACGTCAACACGACTTTCGATCGAACGTAAAACTTCCAATCTCAGCCGTTGAAACTGGTGTCCGTTTTTCTCTTGTATTTTTAAAATACGAGCATCGAGTTTCTTCAATGCTGCTTCTGTCGTTCTTTTGTGAGACGTCGTCTCAGCAATAACGTTTCGCCTTCGTCGTCGCTTTAATGGCAAAAGCTTCGACCTAATCTTTAACCTTTTCGACACTTTGTTGCTCAACTTCAAGCAACGTAGTGATGTCTGTTTGGACAGTATCTATGTTTGTTCTCAATTGTTTGTGCCCCGTAACGAACGTTTGAAGCGTGATTTGCGCTTCCTTAGCTTCAGTTCGTATTTGAACTTATTGGTCTTGAATATTATCACGCGTTTTTTGTATTTCCTTATTAGTTTATTTCAGCCCCAGGGTTATGCGCCCGTCTATACGCTTTCCTGATTCTTGAAGCTGTGTTGTTCAATGGTATGCGCCCCTCTAATTCTTTATTCCTTTGTGTTGTATGCACTTCTATACGCTTCTCCGATTCCTGAGATTGTTGTAATAAAAGCTGCAACATTCCGAATATTTTGGCGTTTTCATCTACACCATTTTCTCCAGTTGCCATCTGATGCAACCGTTACTTATCGCGTTTTACGTGCACCGTTTCCTTCACTTCCGAACGTAGTGTGGGAGCACTAACAGTCGTTCTTTCATACAATTGCAAACCAGATTCAATATGATTATATTTGTTTCAATATGCTGAAAATCACTATCTAGAGACTCAGCGTCTGATTCATTAGCAGCGTCATTCTCATGTCTATTCTTTGAACCATATTGAACATCATTTGTCGCATTTTCGGTCCTATTCGGTATTTCTACGTGTTCTGTCTCGTTCACGCTGATTTACTGTTGCGTGACCAAATCGATCCTATCAGGCTCTTCCATGACATCTCTTTGTCTTCATCGACAATTTTCTGTCATTAATGAGCGTTCCACTAAGCGTTGCTGTTTGCGAATTTTCCGAATCTGACACTTATTAACATCTCATGATAAGTCTTGATTCTACACCAAAAAATCATCCACATTCCTATATTCGATATTTGAACCCGTTTCCTCGTCTTCTATATAACCTTTTTGTTAGAGGAGTTGAATCAGAACTCAACATAACCCAATTCAACGATGTGGTGCACAAGCAAGTACGAAACACAAGAAAACAATTATATCTATACTTACCACACAGCTGAGTCACATTTGCATTTACATTTTTTTCCCAAATTGCATCAACTTATAGTTTGGGAGGATAGTGTGTTTTGTACCTATCAAAAGAAAACCCTCAATCTATCAGAATGCTGTAATTTCGTATCCTGGCAGGCTCCCCGTTTTGTCATGCATCTGACATTCTCTATATGCACAGTGAGGGTACCAATTTGTGCAAACTTAGCTTACCACTTAGCGCGCAAATGGACAATACATCTGAACTGCCTTCTCAAGCCCAGGGTGTTAAACAGACTTTCTAAATAAAGATAAACTTGGCCCTGTAAGGCAGCTAATATCAGGTGTGGATCGTAACAAAAATCCTTAGAAATGTATGAATTAACAAAAGTGGAAGTTTGGGGTCTATTCTAGAAAGACAAAAGAGCTATTCCATTTTTATATCCACATATAATTTATCAACTGTGCTTTCAGTGGTCAAGTGATACACAAGAATCACGATCATTTACTTTCGACTCTCAATAATAAAATATTTAACTCTTGGACATATTGAACTGATGATTATTAGAATCCTTATCTCTTCACGAAAAATTTCTTTATTACAGGAAAGAATGATTAAAAATCTTCATCAACTCATTTACATCTACATTGTCCTAGCTGGTAAATGCACTGAGTTGGTAGAGAATAAATTTACCCTTTGTACCAATGAAAAAAACTTTCATGTACTCAATGTGAGGGTAGGTTAGTATCCTAGCTTGAGATATTCAATAGTTAAAGCGTATGCAAGTTGGAATGGGCGATACTAGACTCAATATTTGCTGTGACCTAAAGCGCAATTGTACTTTACTAAGTGGCATCTGCAACGGTGTTGTCTCTGTGCTGGATTTGAAACGCTAATTCCCTATTCCGGCCTTGACTGAATTCACTCAGTACCAACTTTCCTGCATTTCGTAGAATGTTAATCTTCTCTTAGTCAAAATAATGGCTATTGCACACCCGCTAAGGGCTGGGGCCATGTGCACAAGTTATTTGCCCTCAAAATTTCCACAGGAATATTTAACTATCTCTTTGTTATGTGTCGAAGCAGTTTACCAGTTTCATTAATGTTCACCTGGTGTGTGTTTGTGTGCGTGTGTGTGTGTGTGTGTTTGTGTGTGTGTGTGTGGGTGTGTGTGTGTGTGTGTGTGTGTGAGTGTGTAGACAAACTTTTTACATGGTCAGTTGTATGTTTCGTTGAACTGTACTTTAGAAAACCATTTCATATTCCTACCACATAGTATCCGAAAATCGAAAAATGATTATGTTGTACAGTAGTTTAGTAGTTTTATTGTGTGCGGAAAGCCAAAACCATTAAAAACTAAAAACCATATTTTGTAATTTCATATTTTCCATACCTTCAAAGTGGATGAAGTAGCAACAAGGAGTAGAAATTTAGTCTTCACACAAATCTCAGCGATACCCCAGAATTGTGCTTACATGTGTTAGCAATTGCGAAGCATTGGCCGATGAGCCCATATGTTACCTACACAAACATTCTTCACTAATCTGTCTCTCTATTAGTGAATACTACATCAGATTTTCTAGAGTAGTAACTGAAATTAGCTTCTAGACATACACTGAAGCGCCAAAGAAAGTGGTGTAGGTATGCGTAATCAATTACAGAGATATGCAAACAGGCAGAAAATGGTGCTGCGGTCGGCAACAACTATATAAAACAACAAGTATCTGACACTGTTGTTAGATCGGCTACTGCTGCTACAGAGGCAGGTTATCAAGATTTAAGTGAGTTTGAAAGTGGTGTTACAGTCTGCGCACAAGCTATGGGACACAACAACTCCGGGCCTGCAGTGAAATCGGGATTTTCCTTTACAACCGTTTCACAAGTGTACCGGGAATATCAGGAATTCGATGAAACGTCAAATCTCCAACGTCGCTGACGCCAGAAAAAGATCCTGCAAGAACGGGACCAACAACAACTCATGAGAATCATTCAACATGACAGAAGTGCAACCCTTCCTGTAATTGCTGCAGATTTCAATGCTGGGCCATCAACAAGTGTCAGCGTGTGAACCATTTAGAGGAATATCATCGATATACGCTTTTGGAGTAGAAGACCTACTTGTGTACCCTTGATGACTGCACGACGCAAAGCATTACCCCTTGTCTGGGCCCATCAGAAATGACATTGAACTGTTGATGACTGGAAACATGTTGCCTGGTCGGACGAGTCTCGTTTCAAATTTTATCGAGCAGATGGACGTGTATGGGTATGGAGAAAACATGAATCCATGGATGATGCATATCAGCAGGCGACTGTTCAAGTTCGTAGAGTCTCTCTGATGGTGCGGGGTGGGGCTTGTGCAGATGGAGTGATATTGCACCCTGATATGTCTAGATACGACTCTGACCGGCGGTATGAGCGTAAGCATCCTGTCCGACGACCTGCAACCATTCTTTTCCAATGTGCATTCAAACGGACTTCCAGCAATTCCAGCAGGACAATGTGACACCCCACACGTCCAGAATTGCTACCGAGTTTAAACTCTTCCGCTGGCGACCAAACTGCCCAGTCATTAAGATTATTGAGCATATCTGGGATGTTCAGAAGAGACTCACACCCCATCGTTGTCTTATGGATTTATGGACAGGCCTGGAGGATTCATGGTGTCAGTTCCCTCCAGAACTACTTCAGATATTAGTCGAGTCCATGCCATTTCATGGTTTGACACTTCTGCTTGCTCGCGGGGGCCCGACACTATATTAGACAGGTGTACCAGTTCCTTTGGTTCTTCATTGTAGATAGAAAAACACGGATGGGATCTTTTAAATTACAATACTTTTGGCTTCTTGTGGCCTTCCTCGAACACACAGTCAGGTTTAGACTTCATGACAGGGTACAAGCATACGAAAGTTTGAAGAAACTGGATCGTTTAAGTGTCATAAAGAAAGTAATTTTTTGTCTGCTTTAATTATCTCAGCGTTCGACGTCTTTGGCTGCTCTGTGGCGTTCCCCGAGCACACAGTTAGGCTTAGACTTCATAACAAGGGACGTGTGTTTGAGGTCCAGAAGAAACTAGAGCATTTCAGGCGTCGATACGGGAGAAATCTCTCATTTGCTTTAGTATTCTCAGTGCTCTACAAGAACCACAACTAATATACCGAGCACAGAAACTAATACAGCACATACACGATTCTCACATTACAAGAGGAGGAGAAGTATGTACTCGTATGCTTCGGTTGCTTACATGCCTGTGTAGGAATTCAAGAACACGAGTAAGCAGATAAGCGGCCAAGGAGACCTGCCATGACAGCACTTGTTATTTTACTTTGCAAACCAACATCTCACTTTGAGAGAGTTATATATTTACTTCGCCTGGCAAGATTAGGGCTTCAGACCCGCTCTTACAGCTAATCGGACCTTCTCACTGAGTACAGATACAATTTATATGGTACACGAACAGAACATAATGCTGAAGGCGATAATAATAAAATAATAGTGACAACATGCGTATGAAAGTCTATGAAGAATTTAGGAAAATTACACAATACATTCTTGATTAATGTAAGTGGTGAAATCGGAAACATATGACAATTGTACAGGAGGAAACAATTTGAAGACGAAGTTAACAGGCCTGAGGAAGAACATATATAGGAAGAAGAAAGCAGAAATACAAAGGGATGAGAAAAGCGCAGATATTTCACAGTGTAGTTCCCTGTAGGACAGGGAAAAATCAACAGCGGAGTTATGCCTGAGGGATGCTACACCGATGTTAAGAGATATTTATTTGAATGTAGAGTAGTTTTGGAAAAGCTGTGGGCTACAGGATAGTTTATTCCTTAGTCATGTGGCTGAAATGGCGATGGAGAAATATTTAGCATTATACAAGGATAAAGCCAAGATGCTTAGCGTATCCAATCTGGTATTGCATTTATGGAATGCAGTTAACTGCTGTTGGTAAACTTAAGAATCAGGCCGTGGGCGAAAACACACAGTCCCTCCGGAGGGATGAAGTCGCTTTACGCACCACTTAACTGGACATTACAGATTAATGTATGGCCTCAGGTTCCAGCAGGCTTATCGCCCAGTTTATGTTGCTTGTGAATCATGATACGTTATAATAGAGTGATGTTTATAATCTGATCAGAAGGCAGCTGTAAAATTGAGTAAGGAGCTACCCATTCTTATAACTGGCGGCAAGAAGAGGTGTAGCAAAAATTTTAATAATTTGTGCTTGTATTTCCACATACCTATGTGATCAGAAGCATCCGGACACCCCCAGAAACATACGCTTTTCGTACCTGGTGCATTGTGATGCCACCTACTGCCAGGTACTCCATATCAGCAACTTCAGTAGTCATTAGACATCGTGAGAGAGCAGAATGGGGCGCTCCGCCGAACTCACGAACTTCGAACGTGGTCAGGTGATTGGGTGCCACTTGTGTCATACGTTTGTACGCGAGATTTCTACACTCCCAAACATACCTAGGTCCATTGTTACATATAGTGTAACAATCTAGGCTGGATATTTTAATGTGTTGCAGTGAAGCTGGGTGATCCTATTTCAGTACAGTGTTCACCCACCCAAGTATTTGATCCAATTCTTCACTGAACTCTGTATCGGTTTTAAAAACTTTTGTAAGAAATTGCAAGGGACATTTTTCTGTGTGTGTGTGTGTGTGTGTGTGTGTGTGTGTGTGTGTGTGTGTGATGTGGAAACGTGAAGGGACACGTACAGCATAAAAGCGTGCAGGGTGACTTCGTCTGTTCACTGACAGAGGCCGCAGACAGTTGAAGAGGGTCGTAACGTGTAATAGACAGATATCTATCCAGACCATCAAACTGGAATTCCAAACTGCATCAGGATCCATTACAAGAACTATGACAGTTAGGCAGGAGGTGAGAAAATGTTATTTTCACTGTCGATCGGCTGCTCATGAGCCACACATCACGCCGGTAAATGCTAAATTTGTTCCCGCTTGGTGTAAGAGGTGTAATCATTGGACGATTGAACAGTGGAAAAACGTTCTGTGGAGTGACGAATCACGGTACACAATGTGGCGATCCGATGGCAGGGTGTAGGTATGGCGAATGCCCGCTGAACGTCACCTGCCTGCCTGTGTAGTGTCAGCAGTAAAGTTCGGAGGTGGTGGTGTTATGGTGTGGTCGTGTTTTTCATGGAGGGGCTTGCAACCCTTGTTGTTTTGCGTGGCACTATCACAGTACAGGGCTACATTGATGTTTTAAGCACCTTCTTGCTTCCAGCTGTTGTAGAGTAATTCGGGGATGGCGATTGCATGTTTCAACAAGATCGAGTTCCTGTTCATAATGCACGGCATGTGGCTAAGTGGTTACACAACAATAAACATCCGTGTAATGGACTCACCTCCACAAAGTCCTAACCTGAATCCCAGAGAACACCTTTGGGATTTCTTGGAACGCCGACTTCGTACCAGGCCTCACAGACCGACATCGAAACCTCCCCTCAGTGCAGCACTCCGTGAATGGGCTGCCATTCCCCAAGAAACCATCCCACACCTGACTGAATGCATGCCTGCGACAGTGGAAGCTGTCATCAATGCTCAAAAATCGCTTGCGAAACTGCTTCATCTCACGGCATAATACCAGCTTAATTTTTCCCCAGCCATTTCCTTCTTTACATTTTCTTCATTATTACACATTAATTCCATAACAATATCTTCTTTCCAGTCTTTATTAGCCGTTGTCACCTAGTAATATTTGGTTCTGTTTATTTATACTGCTTGCTCAGTGGCACATTGACTGCCCCTTCTACTACGCCGAGGAAGGCAACGTCTTTATACACCCGTAGATGGAGCGACTAATTAGGAATTAGACCACTAGTCGATGTCGGATTACTATAAACCGTAAGAGAGCACATATCAGCTTACACGATCAAAGGTGAAATCAGTCGTTAAACTTTTACAGTATTTCCTCTAAATTAACTACAGCCAAACGCATATCGTCCAAGTACAGTTAGATAATTATATCTTTTACAGAGTGATCACATTTTAACATTCTATTTTCCACATCATTAATAAAACTACTAGCGACTGTCCCTCATAAGCTGAAATACATGGATAAACGATTATTTCGAATAAAAAAAAAAACTTATGACTGTGAAATAATTAAAATTTTATGCTACTTTAACAGCTGTTTGTGTTCTATTGTCTTTTGCCATGGAACTGTAGAGTATTTAAGGAAATTTCCTGTGATTGTCTCAATCGCTTCCTTAAGAACAACATTAAAGTACAAATACTAAAAGCCCAGTGAAACCCAACAGGAAGAGTCAGTATCAGCTTCCTCCTTAATATTGTTAGCGAGAGCAATACTGTTACTGACCAAATGATTTTTAGCCACGAAGTAATTCTTTTTATTGGGAATCTGAGTGAGCAGTCTAAATACATTGTTGACTAGGCTTTTTCTAGAATTTACAACTGATGTATCAGTACGTAAAGTTTCTACAGTTTTCGCATAATGAACCGTTTTAGGGGCAGTTAGATTGATAATGATACAGCTTCCCTCCCTGGCGTCCGTTAGCAGAGAACAAATGCGGTTGAGAATAGTAGGATGGGCGTTCAATAAATAATGCACCACATTCTCTTACTTAGAGGACCCGCCAGGATAGCCGAGAGCGCTAACGCGCTGCTTCCCGGACTCGGGTAGGCGTGGTGGCCCCAGATCGAATCCGCCCGTCGGATTAACGACGACGGCCGGTGTGCCGGCCAGCCTGGATGTGGTTTTTAGGCAGTTTTCCACATACTCCTAGGTGAATACCCGGCTGGTTCCCACATCCCGCCTCAGTTACACGACTCGCAGACATTTGACACACATTCACACTATTTCACGATTTACACTAGATGCAGACAGCTGGGGTACACTAATTCCGTCCTGGGGGGTGGGTATGGAGTGGCGGCAGGAAGGGCATCCGGCCACCCCTTAACCCTGCCGACCCTGCGCAAAATGCGGGATAAAGGCTGTACCAAAAAGCAAAAGAGATTCTCTTACTTAAAGCAGAACACCATATTACTCCCCCACTCCTTTGGCTATTATTCAACATAATATTGAGTCAACAGAGCTGCATTACGACACCTTACTAGAGGGCCTGTATTTTCACTTAGTACCACTCTACTGGTCCAGCCCGAAGCAAACGTCTTGCTGCATTGACAACTTCCATGTACTGTTACTCATTGGGTCAAACAGATGGAAGTCGGAAGAAGCGAGTTCTGGTCTGTCGGTTGGATGGAGAAGAACAGTTCAATTATGTTTTGTGAGCTGCTCTCGTGTGCGCAGACTTGTGCGAGGTCTTGCGTTGCATACAAAAGGAGAAGGTGAGCAGCGGAGTTTTTGAATGTGATTCGTCGATCACCATGAATGAGACTGTCCGCACGTTCCACCATTACAGAAGTCACAGTTGTGTGAGCCTGGCTGGCACGTGGGAGATTGGACAAGTCAGTGCAACCTTGTTGCGACAATGACAGACGTCTCGCCCAACGAGCCACAGTGCTTTTCTACACTACAAGGTCTCAGTAGACATTCTGTAGGCGCCCTTGAATATCTCCGATGCTCTGGTTTTTCGCTGAAAGAAATTCAGTTACAGCTGTCTGCTTCATACGCGCCCCCTTTACAGACACCTGGTTGAAGGCTACGTACAGCGCTGCCACCTATCGAAACTTGCCGAAACTATATTTTTTCAATTGAAATTTGCCAAAAAGGAAAGTGTTACATTATTTACTGAAGGCCTCTAGTGTTTAACACGTATCTAAAGTCTTCTGTTAATTTATCTGGTATTTATGTGATTTTAATCTCTTTCAAATGAAATTTATCACATTCTACAACTCCACCTTAACTTCTTTTATCCATCGATTTTCTTATATTAATCTTCGATCGCATACAGAGAACACAATGACGAGTTCAGACGGAGCAATTAGAAGATATCAGCAGTACCTAATCATAACTGCGAGACAGGTCACCCTTGAAAGGGATAGAAGACGATGTAGAAATGTTGCACATTGAATAGAACGGATGAAAGCTCGACATGGTGCAAATAGTAATAGCTCAGGAAGAACTGAATCTGGCGTTACCCCGTGAAAAGGAGCAGTTATACCATTTCGTGAATAACTGTTTGTAATGCACGTGCCTTATATTAACAAATTTTCTGCCCAAATACAAC
Source organism: Schistocerca serialis cubense (assembly GCF_023864345.2). Lineage (NCBI taxonomy): Eukaryota > Metazoa > Arthropoda > Insecta > Orthoptera > Acrididae > Schistocerca > Schistocerca serialis. The sequence continues at coordinate 583,329,935 of NC_064643.1, forward strand.
GGACTACATCATAATGAATGCTACTTCTATCTATATTCAGCAGTGATCGTCACTGACCACAACACGTTCACTGAATTAAAAATTAGCAGTTCGGCAGTAGGACATCATGCAAACAGTTCCGTACTTGTTCTACATTAATAACGTCATACGATAATATACGTACAGCGGTTGCAATAAGTATAACAATGAGGTTCATTAATTAGTTTAGAAAGACTCCAGAAACATGTTTCCTCACGTGTTTGGACATTGCGACAGCAGTTCATAGTTAACGTGATTCATTACACATATTTACGCAATCTAGAGGGTGAAGCAGGTTACTGGTTCCTGCCATTTTTCATCACCAGATGATGTAACGATATATTGTAATGACAAAGTGGCTCGCCAAATCCTAAATAACAGTACTCATTAAAAATAGTAAACGTTTTATAAGCACTACGGCAGTATTATTTTCGATAATCGGGTATGTTAACGCAATGGATGCATGGCAACTGAGCACCCTTACACATGTAAGTGTGATTCCGTGATGATGTTACATACCTCAGGAATGTGAGAGAAGGGTAAAGGTATCAATTTCAGGTAATGGTCCTTGGTCCGGAACGTCCGAGTCGAAAGTTGTAAACTAAAATTGTTCTGATACCTCTCGCAGTGGAATACATGAACCGGTACTGCTGTTGCAGAGATTGTAGGGTACGCAACTTGGATCAAAACAAGAAAAAAACTCCTAGTAAATGGGCTCTAAACTGCACACCTTAAGAGCTACGAACACTTGTTTATCTTTGGTATAGTGAAACACATCTCAACTACTGCAAGCCTTTTGGTTTAAGTACTGTCTTTTTAGATGTTGTTATTGTGGTTTTCAGTCCGAAGATTGGTTTGATGAAGCTCTCCATCCTGCGCTATCCTGTGCAAGCTCTTCATCACCGAATAACTACTGCGACCCACATCCTACAGAACCTGCTTATTGTTTTCATCTCTCCGTCTCCGTTTATGATTTTTACCCCCCGTACTCCAGTATTAAATTTGTAATTCCTTGATGGCTCATAATGTGTCCTACCAACCCGATCCCTTCTTCTAGCCATGTAGTGCAACAAATTTCTTTTCTCCTCAATTCTATTCAGTATCTCCCCATTACTTGCCTGATCTACCCATCTATCTTCAGTATTCTTCTGTAGCACCACATTTCAAACGCTTCTGTTCTTTTCTTGTCTAAACCGTTTATCATCTGTGTTTCATTTTCAAATATGGCTACACAGTGCAAATATTTTCAGAACAGACTTCCTGATACTTAAATATATAATCAATGTTAACAAATTTCTCTTGTTCAGAATAGCTTTTCTTACCATTGTCAGTCTACAATTTGTATCCCCTCAACTTCGGCCATCATCAGTTATTTTGCTGCCCAAATATCAAAATTCATCTACTAATTTCAGTGTCTCATTTCCTAATCTAATTCCGTCAGCATTATCTGATTTAATTCGACTACATCCCATTATCCTCTTGCTGCTTTTGTTGATGTTCATCTTACATCCACCTTTCAAGACACTGTCCATTCCGTTCAACTGCTCTTCGTAGTCCTTCGCCGTCTCTGACAGAAATATAATTTCATCGGCAAACCTCCAAGTTTTTATTTCTTCTCCTTGGACTTAAATTCCTACTTCAAGTTCTTGTTTCGTTTCCTTTACTGTTTGCTCAGTGTACAGATTCAGTAACATCTAGGATAGGCTACAACCGTATCTCTCTCCCTTCACAACCACTGATTCCCTTTAATTCACCGCGACTCTTATAAATGTCATCTGTAGTATGGACAAAAACAAGAAAAAATATCCAGTAGATATCGGCTCCAATATGCATACGTTAAGAGCTACGGGCACTTGTTCGTCTTCACTACTGTGAAACACTTCCACTTACTCAGTGTCCATCGCTCTTATGTACACAACGCAGTTCAGAGTCCATACTTACTAGACATTGTTTCCTGTTTTGGGCCATTCTGATACATTTGAAAGTTGTCTACTGTACAATTTCAGCAACAAGATAACGATATATGTTTTTCACAGTCAGAGGTATCAGAACTATGTTCGCTTATAACTTTCGAATCGAACGTTTCTGGACCATGGTCCCTTACCACAAATTGATACATTTGCCCTTCTCCATCATACCATAAATTCTGTAACACGGTATAATACTGTATACACTTCGAAACAGAATTTGCATTACACTCACCTCAAATGCGACCGTTACACCTCAGAAGCATGACACGCACATCGTCCAGACGATGTGAATTCTAAAGCCTACACCACGCCGTTCGAAACATGAGTAAACAAAGTTATGTTGTTGGGACGGAACCGCGAAGGCGACCAGGTGAATCACGTAGGACTGACTCCCACAGATAACAGAATTTCTTAGAAAATGTCTCTAGCTGAGTGTAACGATGAAAGTCGGATCGCATATTTCGTTTAGCAATGGATTCGTTAAGATGGTGTACCGATTCTGATTTCCATTCGGATCTCTCCATTAATTAAAGCTATTCGAATGTACTTCAAGTCTCTACTTGCCGTTGTGTTCAACACGTACGCCGCGTTACGTGTAGAGCAGGATGGTTGCTTCTCAATTCCGGTCGCTACCTCAGAGTGAATTTCTCAGAGTTCATTCAGAACTGTACATATTATGAAGCAGTACAAAGGGATTCTTTCGGAGATATTTGTATATACATGTGGGGGTTCCGATACTAGCAAGGACCAGTCGGCCTGGAATTTGCGGCAGCCTCACAGATCTCTTTGAACACTAGGACGAGTTTCTGACTTAAGAGGAACGCGAAGTGCTTCTCAATGGATGAATTCCGTCTTCGCAAGCACTGAGATGTAGTGGATTGTCGTCAGCTGCGGACAGGTTCCGAGTATGGTCAACCAGAGCGGCTCCGTACTAGGCAGAACACCTTCAAGGGAGAGCGGCAACCACCTCGGCGGCTGTTACCAGCAGCAATTGCTCGAGCGAGGCCACCAAACGCTTCCAGCTTTTTTACGGCGAACTGTTTTAAGCGACGTTCTGATAGTAAAGAGGGAAAGTAACATTCATCCTACTTTACCAACATGTGGAACATGAAACGTAAGATTTAGGTTTGGCTTGTGCATACATGGCACCCGATTTAACAATTATTTTGTGTCATATCAAAATATTTGTCATGACAGAATGGAAATACACTTTCAATAAAACAATATTATTGTAGAAACTTCCTGGCAGATTAAAACTGTGTGCTCGACAGAGACTCGAACTCGGGATCTTTGCCTTTCGCGGGCAAGTGCTCTACCATCTGAGCTACCGAAGCACGACTCACGCCCGGTCCTCACTGCTTTACTTCTGCCGCCGGCCGGTGTGGGCTTGCGGTTCTAGGGGCTTCAGTCTGGAACCGTGTGACCGCTACGGTCGCAGGTTCGAATCCTGCCTCGGGCATTGATGTGAGTGATGTCCTTAGGTTATTTAGGTTTTAAGTAGTTCTAAGTTCTAGGGGACTGATGACCACAGATGCTAAGTCCTATAGAGCTCAGAGCCATTTTAACCATTTTTACTTCTGCCAGTATCTCGTCTCCAACCTTCCAAACTTTACAGAAGCTCTCCTGCGAACCTTGCAGAACTAGCACTCCTGAAAGAAAGGATACTGCGGAGACATGGCTTAGCCACAGCTTGGGCGATGTTTCCAGAATATTATTGTAGGCTGAAAAGATCCTTAATTCCTCAATATAACCATTACATAAATTTTATTTTATTTTACTTTGTTTTTTTCTTTATAATTACAGCCCCTTATCAAGAAAGCTAAAATCGGACATACAGATCACATTTTCTTGGACATTAACAAGTTTATATATTAACTGTTTATTTCGTATACTTAAGTTTTAAATACTACAGCTAGTTGCACTCTTACAGAACTACAATAAAATCCTTGACCACTTACCCCACTACTAACACTACTAAGAGCCTTACGGAATCTGTTCTCTGTTTGTTCATTTATTATTGTATTTAACTTGTAGATCATTATTTTCGCTACTGGATCCACCCTCATACTGCCCCGGTTGACATTCATTGTCTGCTGGATACAAAAATGTAGGGTGGATACAAAAATGGGGGGAACTACAGCACTGGAACATAAGATGGCAAAAAGCTCTTAAAAGTAACTAGGGTCATAACACAGTACTACGCTTTGGTCAACAACTACTTCCATCACCAAGTAGCTACCTAAGCGAGTTACACACAACTTCTACCAGTTACCTATGCACATACCTTAATAAAGTCCTATACAATAACACGAACAGCAGATTATTCACGTAGAACAAGTAAGATGATGAACTCGCAGCAGAGTTGCGTCAATAGTGAGTCATGCTCAAGACATAGTTTAAACAAATGCTTCGGGGTAATACAATTCATTACCGCCACAGCATTAAGTTAGCAAAATGAACTGCTCTCGTTCAAAGGACACACACCCGCACTCTTGTGTACAACCACGATTGTTACGCAGCAGACTTCAAATGGGACTTAACATTTGAGGTCATCAGTCCCCTAGAACTTAGAACTACTTAAACCTAACTAACCGAATGACATCACACACATCCACGCCCGAGGCAGGATTCGAACCTGCGACCGTAGCGGTCGCGCTGTTACAGACTGAAGCGTGTAGAGTCGCTCACCCACAACGGCCGTCTCACAGACTTTCATGCAGAATGTTGTTGCTAGCAAATACATCCATTTCACATTCATATACCACACAGAGTGTTGTATGAGATGTAAAACCTCCAAGTGCGAATCCATCTGGTCTAAAAACACTCAGGTTGTTCTGTTATTGACATCCAGAAGCCCCTTTCTCCGCCTCAAATGGAATCAATACCTATCCGGCCGGAGAAAAACACCCACCAGGCTAATGTGTCCTCTAGCGGGCATACGCCATGCTGACCATAGTGACGTCCAGATGACAGAACTGCGCCACAATGGAATCTCGAGGCGCACATACGCGGCACTGCCCAGAACTCGATTGTTTCCATGCTGCAACTGACTCCCAACTTCGTCAGTGGAAGTCCGCCATCATTGATGCTTCAGCTGCTGTGCCATTCCGGTCCTCGGTCGTGTGCCACAGGCATGTCCATCAGTTTCACTACGCTGATGGTGCTGGTCTCTGGAAGATGTTTCTGGTTCCACTTGCCGCAGTTCACTGACCACTGCTGAGTGTGCTTTCAACTGGCCCGGCCATTAGGGCTGTTGATATGATATCGATGTATCGGACTTTTCTACAAAAGAATCGGTACATATCGGCAATATCTTTTTAATCGACATATCGAAATGGCACTATCGAACGCCGGTATTTTTCTCTTACATTATATTTTTTTCGCAATTTCCGGTAATCTGAAACTGTTCTCTTGAAATTTTAGTAGAATACAATTTTACTTTCACAGTGTGAAGCAGTCTTAGTTTTGAGCTTTCATCTCGACCAGTATTTCTTTAGGATTGTGTGAAGCAAGAATAGGTGGCACAATGAAGAAGTCCAATTGCATTGGAGGTGTGGCAAAATGGCTTCAAATGGCTCTGAGCACTATGGGACTAAACTTCTGAGGTCATCAGTCGCCTAGAACTTAGAACTACTTAAACATAACTAACCCAAGGACATCACACACATCCATGCCCGAGGCAGGATTCGAACCTGCTACCGTAGCGGTCGCGCGGTTCCAGACTGTAGCGCCTAGAACCGCTCGGCCACTCCGGCCGGCAGGTGTGGCAATGTTAATGGCATAACAAGATTTCCGATGTAAAGAAACAGTACACCAGTTGCATTTAAAAAAAAAGTAACGCAAATTCGTCACATCGGCATTCTTGAAACACAGTTGCTCAAAATGACGAACAAATATCTATATGACAAGACTGGTCTTCGCGGCGGGCGGAGACGTGCAAGGAGCAATGCTGACGTAATCGCAAAACCTGCTAGGTCGCTGGTGTTAACCCCCCCCTCTCAAAAAAAGGGTAAGTCGAATCAAATATTCCGGACAAATGCAATATGCGACGAAACCGAACGGCGGATCCATTGGACACACCTTATTGCTTCACTTATTTCCATTGTTAGCAAAGTGGTATTCGTAAAACGTGAATGTGCATCGTGTTCCTTTCATTTTATGCTCTACGGGAGATAAGCAGGCTGCTATCTAGTTGATGTACAGAATATTTAATAATAAATTAATACTTAAATATACAGCTGCAAAACCGACAGTATGTTTCCAATGTGCAGCCGACATTTTATAGGCCGGTACGTCGATATTTCTACCATCATAACGATACTTTTTTCGATGTATCGACGGCAAGAATTATACCTTTCTTAAATATCAGATTCTTAGTCTTTTAAAAATATCAACAGTCCCACCGGCTATGGCAGTGCTGCCTTCAGACACATGTCAACGCAATCTGCCCTCTCACAAGTTCTTCATGACACACGACTGAAACGAGCCACTGGATGCGGGCAAAACATAAGTGTCATTCGCCACGACACAGAAAGGCACTTTTGTTGTTGTTACAGATAAATGAAACCGCTTCACATGTTTGAGAAGTTGAAATTTATTTTTCCTATGATCCGACAACCATAATCTTTTGCAGTGGAGAAAATTCAACCCCAGAGAAGGGAACTGCAAATTTCTTGTAAGTAATACTATTAATTCATTCGCTCCAAAATGATAGATTATGAATTTGAATATAGAACTGAACTTTAGGCAATGCACTGCACAGTAGCTGATTACAAATTTAACAGTAACACCTATGGTCCCAGATTCTTGACGGCCAATTCACTGGCCTTGGCGGCAATTTTTAAGTTGATTAAAAGTTGCGCTCTCCACTTGACAGCGGTGACATGACAACGATAAAAGGTAGCGAGCCCAGGGATGATTATTAATGAGCAATGTAGAGCGCACTAATTAATTAATAGCTGTCTGTGTGTGTTGAGATCTGAAGGAGACCAGAAGTATATAGTAACCTGCGTAAAAAAATTGTACGCACGCCACGTATTACTTTGCAATAGCCTTGTGAATATACACTCCTGGAAATTGAAATAAGAACACCGTGAAATCATTGTCCCAGGAAGGGGAAACTTTATTGACACATTCCTGGGGTCAGATAGATCACATGATCACACTGACAGAACCACAGGTACATAGACACAGGCAACAGAGCATGCACAATGTCGGCACTAGTACAGTGTATATCCACCTTTCGCAGCAATGCAGGCTGCTATCCTCCCATGGAGACGATCGTAGAGATGCTGGATGTAGTCCTGTGGAACGGCTTGCCATGCCATTTCCACCTGGCGCCTCAGTTGGACCAGCGTTCGTGCTGGACGTGCAGACAGCGTGAGACGACGCTTCATCCAGTCCCAAACATGCTCAATGGGGGACAGATCCGGAGATCTTGCTGGCAAGGCTAGTTGACTTACACCTTGTAGAGCACGTTGGGTGGCACGGGATACATGCGGACGTGCATTGTCCTGTTGGAACAGCAAGTTCCCTTGCCGGTCTAGGAATGGTAGAACGATGGGTTCCATGACGGTTTGGATGTACCGTGCACTATTCAGTGTCCCCTCGACGATCACCAGTGGTGTACGGCCAGTGTAGGAGATCGCTCCCCACACCATGATGCCGGGTGTTGGCCGTGTGTGCCTCGGTCGTATGCAGTCCTGATTGTGGCGCTCACCTGCACGGCGCCAAACACGCATACGACCATCATTGGCACCAAGGCAGAAGCGACTCTCATCGCTGAAGACGACACGTCTCCATTCGTCCCTCCATTCACGCCTGTCGCGACACCACTGGAGGTGGGCTGCACGATGTTGGGGCGTGAGCGGAAGACGGCCTAACGGTGTGCGGGACCGTAGCCCAGCTTCATGGAGACGGTTGCGAATGGTCCTCGCCGATACCCCAGGAGCAACAGTGTCCCTAATTTGCTGGGAAGTGGCGGTGCGGTCCCCTACGGCACTGCGTAGGATCCTACGGTCTTGGCGTGCATCCGTGCGTCGCTGCTGTCCGGTCCCAGGCCGACGGGCACGTGCACCTTCCGCCGACCACTGGCGACAACATCGATGTACTGTGGAGACCTCACGCCCCACGTGTTGAGCAATTCGGCGGTACGTCCACCCGGCCTCCCGCATGCCCACTATACGCCCTCGCTCAAAGTCCGTCAACTGCACATACGGTTCACGTCCACGCTGTCGCGGCATGCTACCAGTGTTAGAGACTGCGATGGAGCTCCGTATGCCACGGCAAACTGGCTGACACTGACGGCGGCGGTGCACAAATGCTGCGCAGCTAGCGCCATTCGACGGCCAACACCGCGGTTCCTGGTGTGTCCGCTGTGCCGTGCGTGTGATCATTGCCTGTACAGCCCTCTCGCAGTGTCCGGAGCAAGTATGGTGGGTCTGACACACCGGAGTCAATGTGTTCTTTTTTCCATTTCCAGGAGTGTATTAAGTAAACGTTGTGTGTGAAAATATATTCGGGACAGTTTTAAAAAATTTTTTGAATATTTATTTATTACTCCATCAAAGTGTATCGTAGTAAATGTTTGGACGATCATGAGGACCAGCAAGGACACCAGTAAATAATCGAGGGAAACACAAACGTAACCCTGCAGCGTTGAATAGGTATAAGAAATCATTTGAAGAAGCGACTTAAGAATACTTTTGATTTTTATGTCAATGTATTCCTAACGAAATCTTATTATTCAATTTTTTCTTCATTAGCTACGATAAGTGTTCGGATAGCCGAAACCTATTCTTCATCCGATAACATATTCGAGAACACCCTTAAAAATCATTTAACGCTCAAATAAATTTCCCTTATCTCTTCCAGTTCCTTTCCCTTTAATTGTACTAGCCTTAGGGGCGTGCTGATGAGACCTTCAAAAAAACATGAATTTTCTTAGGAAACTGCAGTCGTCAGAAATACAAGAATCATCCGGAAATGATGTTTCCCTTATTTCCTTTAACAAAATCATAGTTACATGAAAAAAAGAAACAGCAGTGCTTGAACTAAAACCTTATTGCCAAGAGAGACAGCAGTGGTTGAGCTACGTGTCGACTTAATGACCACTAGAACTGTCATATAATAGGATCAACGTTCATGTTCCTGGTAATGGAAACAGCGTGTGATAGTTGTCCTCTGCTCTTCATCACTGAGAAAATAATAACCGAAGGATAGGATTTTCCTGAGGTGCAAGTAAAAATGGAAATTTCTGGGAACATGATCAGAACTGTAATGTGGGTGATCAAACAGCTCCCAGCCGAACTCGTTCACAATAGTTATGAGGCGAGCCGTGCGCGGGCGAACATCGTTTTGGGCCAGCACAACACCTGCATCAAGTATTCCACACAGCTTTTCAACCGGCAGTTACAAATTCCACAATGTTTCACATTAACAGTCACCATATACGACTGCAATCTTTCTCGGGTTATCAGCCGAGTGGTGGCGTCGTCTTGTCTTCTGACGAAGATGATGGGTACGAAACTCATAGAAACGTTGCAACAAGACGACGGCACCACTCGGCTGATAACCCGAGAAGAATTCATCAACAACCTCCATCCATTTTTGAATAGGAGGTCAATGAAAATAATGTCCTTCCTGTCGTAGAACACCTTGCACATCACTTCACATGGCGACACATTCTGCTTCATCTGGTTCTTGATTTCCATTGTAAGGGGTGTAACAGACGTCTCATCGTTCACGAGGATCCTGTAGAGAAACTCGTCGTAAAATGATTTGCGCACACGAAATCACGGCACAGCGAAACAATCCTAGTTATTATTCTCCTCTATTGTGTAACTGTTGGGGCAATATCACTATTCTGGAAGGCTTGTAGGATAGGGTGTTCTTTAATTATGCGTATATCCGTCGAAATGCCGTTCGTCATATGTCAGAATATATGCCAACTAAACATTGTGGAAGATACTGAGATGGGTAGGGATTTAGGTGTTGTCGCTTCCAGGAAATTTCATGACACATCAATACGCAGCTGACACATGTTCACAACAAGTGAAGTGGCGTCAGACTGATCTACACGTTAAACTTCTTTCTCACAGCACTGCGTAAATGTATTTGCTCGTTTCTTTTCGCTAATACTAGTAAGTCGTTACAGTGATTCCGAATGCAGTAGACTTGTTTTGCAATGAAGAGCTTCAGTGTTTCCAATTGTGTTTTGTTAGTGGATAATTTCATCGTCTAAAGAGCAATACGAGCTCTTTGTTTGACAAAGCCCAGAATCACTCAGAAGGTATATCGTTAAGAACCGTCGAGTGTGCTATAGCTAAATTGACACTACAAAAGTTATCTGGTCTTATATACGAACAGCCGGCCGAAGTGGCCATGCGGTTAAAGGCGCTGCAGTCCGGAACCGCAAGACCGCTACGGTCGCAGGTTCGAATCCTGCCTCGGGCGTGGATGTTTGTGATGTCCTTAGGTTAGTTAGGTTTAAGTAGTTCTAAGTTCTAGGGGACTAATGACCTCAGCAGTTGAGTCCCATAGTGCTCAGAGCCATTTTATATACGAACATATGACTTGTGGCACGTCTGTGACATCATTCAAACACTGATTCACAGACCAATTTCCAGTGATTTTATAATTGGTTTAATGCCAGGAAGAGATCATCATTCACTTCTTGACTAACTGTGGCCTTACGACAGTGACAGGTGCACCATTTTTAAATGGCACCACAAATCTTGTCTTGTGACTTAAAATGTTGTAGCAGTCTGTCGGATTTTTCCAACGTCTTCTTATACCTGGAAACATAGTGTGATGAACTACTCTGTTGTCAACAGGTGTTATGGTAGCCACAAAAAGCAAAGCTTCCTCACTTTGAAGCAGTACTGCAGAATGGTGGGAACTGCGGGTTAAGAAACACCTAACGATTCTTGAGGACTCGTTCCTGTGAATAGTCTTCGACAGTCCGCACCTTCACACGGCCGATGGATAAACACTTCCAGTTAGACGGATTTGTCCTTTACAGGTAGCTGGTCTCGGATGGACTACCAAACGTAGTTGTGCAATTCCAGCACTCGACATTCAAGAAACAGGTTGAGGATGTACTGCAGTGTCTCTCTCTGTCTAGGGATGGAAACTTGCCGGTTGTTAAATTTTTTGGCGTAGCTATCTGGGGCGATGAAAGAAACGCGAGATTCCGTAACTCCGTTACAGAAGGGAAAGACGCCACGTTGCGTCAGATGGATAGAATGGCTAATGGCTCTTATTCACCCGGAAAGCTACTGCAGAGATGTTTTTCAATGTTGCATCTGTACTTCAAATTTAGGCATAGTTTTTCCATTTCTATAGTTAAAAGAAATTAGATGTAACTGATTGCCCATTCCTTTTAGAATATTTGTTGACTCAGCAATTGCTTAAGGATTTTCGTAGTTGTGTGTGTAACATAACAAATAACTAAGAGTGTAGCACATTTTCAACTAATAATTATTACCCCATTAAAGTTACACACGTCAGACGTGTTGTGAATTTGTAGTCGAACTGACGTGCAAGGCACATTAAATAGTTTTCGATTAATTTGACTGGCGTGTCTTCTTTATGCTTCTATTAACTACTGGACCATATTGAAGAATATTCCTTCCTTACAGTATTAGTATCAGAATTTAAAAAATGTTTCCGCCCTAGCCATCCTGCTCTCTCTTGCACTTTGGTTGCTAGACAGTACAACTTCCACACAAAGTCCTACCTCCAAAGCTCCACTTACACCACACTATTCCTCCTCCCCAGGATGGATTTCTACGTCGCTATTAGCTACCGAGCACTTTCCTTCTTTCTTATTAAATAAATCCTTCGTTTATAGAAATGAATATAAAAATGGAACAAATTAATAAGTACTTACCTTGTTATGTTCTGCATGAAAATGGTTGGTGACAGCTTTCATATATCAACATGCAAACATTTTTTTTCTAGGTACACTCCACTTTTCTTGGTGAATATCACACAATATATGAATTAGAGCATAAGATTTTCAATATTTTGCATGTAACCTAGACGAAAAGTTGCTTAAGAGTCCTTTTTCGTAATCAACATGTTGCATAATTCTTTGAAATGTCTGGTCATATCATTGTGCAAGTATATGGAATGACTTTCAGAATGAATTTTCACTTAGAAGCAGAGTGTGAGCTGATTTGGAAGCTCCTGATAGATTCAAACTGTGTGCCAGACTGGGACTTGAAAGATGGACCTGTACCTTTCACTGGCAAATTTTCTGCAGATTCACCAAACCATCCAGGTCTCACGACCTGTGCCACCGTGAATTTAAAAAAAAATTGGAAGCTTTGAGAGAGGCGCTCGAATTAAAAGTGGTTTAAGGTAGGGATGCAGTCTTTGGTCCTCCACCGTTAAGTCCATACATCGGAGAAGCAATGACAGAAGTAATATAAAGGTTCATGAAAGGGATGTCAGTGGTAAGATTCGCTGATAAGATTGGTATCAACACAGAGGGCGAAGAATAATTACGGAATGTGTCGAATGGAATGAACAATCAGGTCGGTACAGAATAAGGATTCAGAGGAAACTGACGAGTGACGAAAGTAAAGAAAAGTAGCCGAAATGAGAATAGCAAGAAACTTAACATCAGAATTGATGGGCACAAATTAGACGAAGTCAGGAGTTCTGCCACTATGGAAGCAAAACAAAATATGATGGCAAAACAAGGAGGACATAAAAAGCAGACTAGCACAGGAAAAATGTGGAATTTCTGTACAAAAGAATTATGCCAGTACCAAACGTAGGCCTTAGTCTGAGGCATAAATTTCAGATAATGTACCTCTGGAGCTCAGTATGGCGTGGCAGGAAATCATGGAGTGTTGGAAAACCGGAAAGGAAGAGAATCGAAGCAGTTGAGATGTGGTGCTACAGAAGATGTTGGAAATCAAGTGCACTGATAAGATAAACAATGAGCAGGTTGTCTGCGGAATCCGAGAAGAAAGGAACATATGCAAAATACCTACAAGATGAAGGGCAAGGATGATAGCACATATGTTAATACGTCAGGGTGCAAACCTGTAGGAGGTGAAAACCGTAGGGGGAGACAGAGGTTGGAATATCCCAGCAAATAACAGGATGTGGGGTGCAAGTGCTGCTCCGCAAAAGAAGAACTCGTGGCGAGTCACATGAAACCAGTCAAAAGACTGATAACTCAGTTATAATGAGATCCTTATACCGAACTGCTAAGTTTCAGGTCATCTAAGAGCTATGTAAAACTTACCCTAAATACTTGCGACTTCCGGTATGCTGAACGATAATTCAGAGGTGACCGTTTTATGAAAGCTTTCACGGGTAAATGGTTATTAATGGGTGAATGGTTATCTGGAAAGTTATTTGCAAACAGAAACTGAGGGAAAATATCCAATCTGGAGCTCTAAAGTCTACTCTAAGCTTCGTGCGCCTCGAAATTTTTATGGATCGCCAACTTATTAAAATTACGAAAATTTAATATAAGAACTGAATTAATCACTGATTTGGTAAGCCTAACAACGCGTTAATATTAATAAAAAGAACCAAATAAATATATGGAATGAGCACATGGGTACAATAAGTACAAACGTTAAATCAAATAATTCAGAACAATCAAGGGGTTAAGCCTCAACAAAAAGAATAAGATAATCAGACGTCTACAATTATACGGCCTGCCTTTTGTGTTTCGGAAACTACAGGTGGCTTGCATTACAAATAATCTTACGAAAGAAGCGAGGTTAGTCTGAAAAACAATCATCACAGTTTAACATGGCTTATTAAAATAAGGCATCATATCAAAAACTTACAAAGTAATCCTAAACTACGACTTGTCGTTGCCTGTTACGTAGATGATTAACTCTCTTATATTGTTATTATACTGGTTACTGTGGTACATTATGGTGATCAATGAAAAGGAAATATTCGGCGCGCATGGGAAAAGTTCAGATGATGTTTGGTTTGTGGGGCGCTCAACTGCGCGGTTATCAGAGCCCGTACAAATTGGCCTCTTGCATGAATGATGATGAAATGATGAGAACAACACAAACACCTAGTCATCTCCAGGCAGGTGAAATTCTCTGACTCCGGCGGGAATCAAACCAGAGACCCATTACTCGGGAAGCGAGAACGCGACCGCGAGACTACCAGCAGCGGACGGAAAATTTCAGAAAAACATGCACGATCCATATTCAAGAATAGAGATTAAAATATTTTTGCCACATTAGAGGATCAGCGGTTCATCCCTATCGCTAGGATTGAATTATTGTGAATAAAAATACTGTGGAACACTTTGAGACAAACAAATTTGTCTGCATCACCTTGCACATTAAACTAAGCTACGCTGGCGTGAAACATCCACTGATGCCCTGAATTTTCATGAACAAATCAAAATTATTAAGACTCGTCAAAACTTCAAGAACACAAATGTAAACAGTATAGACAAAAATAGCAATAAAATATCTCCCGGAAATAAGAATAAAACTTATTCAAGACAATATTAAAACTCAAACGGAATGAAAAATAAAAGAAATAAGACACATACACTCGAGAGAAGTTCACACTTACATCCTACTAAAAGAGAAGTCGGACAACTAAATTATAAAACATGTTCTGGAGTAACGAACTTCCCCCACTATGTGTTCTGCAGACACAAAGCAAGAACAGGAAAAACTTACTACACAGAAAAATATACTCATGACCACATCCTGAAAAATATAAGAATTCGACTACCGAACTTGAAAAGAACTAGCTCATCAAACGTATAGATCAGTTGGAATAGCTACTCACCATCACACAATAACACATTCACCAGCGCGGACCCGCTCTTGAGAGTACCATCTTTACCATCTTCACTCAGAAAAGGTCCAGTCCCGAGTAACGAGACCACGCTCTTTCTGCAACGAACTTCTCCCAGGCAGTCGGAAGAGACCAGCGGGGTCATTTCCGCCGCCAACTTAACTAGTGGCGAATGACTACCAAAACAGTAAAAATTTCCTTGCCTTGATTCAGAAAGCTAGGTTGGCTACACTGTTGCTACCACAGCTGACAGCCATATACACTGAAGCGCCAAAGAAACTGCTGAAGGCATGCGTATTCAAATACAGATATCTGTGAACAGGCAGAATACGGTGCTGAGGTGGGCAACGCCTATAAAAGACAACAAGTGTCTAGCGCAGCTCTTAGATCGGTTACTGCTCTACAATGACTGGTTCTCAAGATTTAAGTGAGGTTGAACGTGGTGTTATGAGTCGGCGCAAGAGCGATTGGTCATATCATCTCCGAGGTAGCGATGAAGTTGGGGTTTTCCCGTACGACCATTTCACAGAGTGTACTTTGAATATCAGGAATCGCTGGGGCCGGAAAAAGATTCTGCAAGAATGGGACCACCTACGACCGAAGAGAAGCGTTCAACATGACGGAAGTGCTACCCTTCCACAAATTTCTGCGTATTTCAATGCTGGGCCATCAACAGGTGTTAGCGTGCGAGCCATTCAACGAAACATCACCGATAGGGGATTTCGGAGCCGAAGGCCCATTCGTGTACCTTTGCTGACTACACGACACAATGCTTTACACCTCGACTGGGCTCGTCAACACCGACATCGCACTGTAGATGACTGGAAACATGTTGCCTAGTCGGTCGAGTCTCGTTTCAAATTGTATTGAGCGGGTGGACGTGGACGGTATGGAGACAACCTCATGAATCCATTGACCCTGCATATCAGCAGGGGATTGTTCAGGCTGGTGGAGGCTATGTAATGGTGTGGGGCGTGTGCAGTTGGCGTGATGTGCGACCCCTCGTACGTCTAGATACGACTCTGACAGGTGACATTTACGTAGGCATCCATGTCTGATCACGTGCATCCATTCATGTCCATTGTGCATTCCGATGGATTTGGGCAATCCAGTAGGACAATGCGGCACCCCACACGTCCATAATTGCTACAGAGTGGCTCCAGGAACACTCTTGCGTGTTTAAACACTTCCGCTGGCCAACGAACTCCCCAGACATGAACATTATTGAGCATATCTTGAATACCTTGCAACGTTCTGTTCAGAAGAGATCTCCACCTTCTCATACTCTTACGGATTTATGAACAGCGCTGCAGGATTCGTGGTGTCAGTTCCCTCCAGCAATACTGCAGACTTCAGTCGTGGGGGCCTTACACGATAGTAGGCAGTTGTAACAATTTCTTTGGCTCTTCAGTGTGGAAGACAAATTCAGCATAAATACTCACCCACCCATTCATACAGATGATAAAGAGAGAAAGGAGATTCGGGAGCATAAAATGCAGATAATATACATAGGATTAGATGCTTACTGAAAAATTTGTAATTTTGTAGCACTGACTTGCAAGAAACAGGATATACAAAACTAATCTTCAGTTAACTGAGTGTGACAGCACGAAATGTTAGTTAAATAGTATGAAACGAATCTAAGTGAGACGTTCCAAGATCAGGTTACCATAGATTAGATTAGTTTTTCGTTCCATAGATCCGTGCTGAGGAAATGTTCGTGGATGTGGAACATGTCAATTTTTTTTGAATGCTGAAATAACAATACTAATAGTATGAATACAAACAACACATCATTTGTTTCTATTAAAAAATTCGTCAATGGAGTAAAAGGACTTGACCACTAGTAAGTCTTTCAGGCTCCTTTTAAACTGATCTTTATTTGAAACTAAATTTTTTATGTTTGCTGGCAAATTATTGAAGATGAGTGTTCCTGAGTAGTGGACCCCTTTTTGAGCTAAAGTAAGTGCTTTTAAGTCCTTGTGCAGATCATTTTTGTTCCTGGTATTGTATGTATGAACTGAGCTGTTTGTTGGAAAAAGAGATATATTATTTAGGACAAGTTTCATTAAGGAGTAAATATACTGAGAGGCAGTAGTTAATACACCCAATTCTTTGAAGAGGTTTCTACAGGACGTCCGTGAATTTACTCCACAAATAATAAGTATTACACGCTTTTGGCTGGCTCTGAGCACTATGGGACTTAACATCTGAGGTCATCAGTCCCCTAGAACTTAGAAATACTTAAAACTAACTAACATAAGGACATCACACACATCCATGCCCGAGGCAGGATTGGAACCTGCGACCGTAGCGGTTGCGCGGTTCCAGACTGTAGCGCCTAGAACCCCTCGGTCACTACGGCCGGCTACACGCTTTTCGACTCTGAAAACTTTTGTTTGACTTGAAGAGTTACCCCAAAATATTATACCGTATCACATTATGGAATGAAAGTAGGCAAAGTATGCAAGCTTTTTCATTTTTATGTCGCCTATGTCTGCTAACACTCGAATTGCAAATACAGATTTGTTAAGGCGTTTCTGTGGTTCTGTGGTGTGCTCCTCCAAACTGAATTTATTATCAAGTTGTAATCCCAGGAATTTAAGACTGTCAACCTCTTCTATCTGCTCTTCTTCATACTTTATGCATACGCTGGGTGGAAACCTCTTACCGGTTCTGAATTGCATATAGTGAGTCTTTTAGAAGTTTAAGGACCTTTCTTACAGTGTTTTACGTAAGCAGCTCTACTTACGTCCCTCAAACCACTATATTCCCCGATTATGCTTGTAATTGATTTGTGGAAAGCGTGGGTGGGTATTAAGATGAATGGCCTTGTCAGTGAATCACACAATATAAATTTATTTTTAGCCCCGTCGGTGCGGTGTCCGTCGGCGCTAAGCGCCGGGAATGTCAGAAGAGGAAGCGGCCGGGCAAAAGGTCAGGAGAAGTCGCAGACAAGTGGAGTGAAGAGGGTGCGTGGGCGTCGGCGTCGGCGCCCGCTCGTAATTACGGCGACCGAGAGGCGCGTCGCCAGTGTGCGGCAGGCTCTGTGCGGCTGGGCCCGCGCGCGGCCCGCGCCCGCAGTTTCCTCCTCGCGGCAATTTGTCACGCCGCCTGAGCCGAGCTGCGCCCTTCCTTTCATTTGTGCTGACACTGTACGCCCACCCCTGTCGTCCCGCCGCTCTGAATGGATTGCATTATTAACATCGGAAGGTCCTTTGTGCGCGCGCCCGGTGCCGCTATATTTCACACGTGCGGGCCGACACCCCTGCAGTTAGCTAGTAGCTGGTCCACCACCACCACCGGCCCCGCCCCGCCGCACCTGCGTGTCGGTCGCCCTCTAAGTCTGTCCTCTGGCACGCCGCTTGTCGATAGCCTGCTCTCCAGCGGTGTTCCCGTGGCAGCAGGCACCTCTCCAGCATGTCCTATGAGGCTGCGTTAAACGGCCTCTCGTTTACCAGCTGCTACAGATTTGCTCACCTGTACCGCCGGTGGCGAACGTATTTTAAATGTTATTCTTCTTTTTACTTTAGTTCAGCTTTGTATGGTACATGTCTGGTAATTTATGGATTCCATCTTTCTGTATGGACAAGAGATTTCAGCTGATTATATACAGGGTGTTACAAAAAGGTACGGCTAAAATTTCAGGAAACATTCCTCACACACAAATAAAAAAAAGATGTTATTTGGACATGTGTCCGGAAACGCTTAATTTCGATGTTAGAGCTCATTTTACACTCCTGGAAATGGAAAAAAGAACACATTGACACCGGTGTGTCAGACCCACCATACTTGCTCCGGACACTGCGAGAGGGCTGTACAAGCAATGATCACACGCACGGCACAGCGGACACACCAGGAACCGCGGTGTTGGCCGTCGAATGGCGCTAGCTGCGCAGCATTTGTGCACCGCCGCCGTCAGTGGTAGCCAATTTGCCGTGGCATACGGAGCTCCATCGCAGTCTTTAACACTGGTAGCATGCCGCGACAGCGTGGACGTGAACCGTATGTGTAGTTGACGGACTTTGAGCGTGGGCGTATAGTGGGCATGCGGGAGGCCGGGTGGACGTACCGCCGAATTGCTCAACACGTGGGGCGTGAGGTCTCCACAGTACATCGATGTTGTCGCCAGTGGTCGGCGGAAGGTGAACGTGCCCGTCGACCTGGGACCGGACCGCAGCGACGCACGGATGCACGCCAAGACCGTAGGATCCTACGCAGTGCCGTAGGGGACCGCACCGCCACTTCCCAGCAAATTAGGGACACTGTTGCTCCTGGGGTATCGGCGAGGACCATTCGCAACCGTCTCCATGAAGCTGGGCTACGGTCCCGCACACCGTTAGGCCGTCTTCCGCTCACGCCCCAACATCGTGCAGCCCGCCTCCAGTGGTGTCGCGACAGGCGTGAATGGAGGGACGAATGGAGACGTGTCGTCTTCAGCGATGAGAGTCGCTTCTGCCTTGGTGCCAATGATGGTCGTATGCGTGTTTGGCGCCGTGCAGGTGAGCGCCACAATCAGGACTGCATACGACCGAGGCACACAGGGCCAACACCCGGCATCATGGTGTGGGGAGCGATCTCCTACACTGGCCGTACACCACTGGTGATCGTCGAGGGGACACTGAGTAGTGCACGGTACATCCAAACCGTCATCAAACCCATCGTTCTACCATTCCTAGACCGGCAAGGGAACTTGCTGTTCCAACAGGACAATGCACGTCCGCATGTATCCCGTGCCACCCAACGTGCTCTAGCAGGTGTAAGTCAACTACCCTGGCCAGCAAGATCTCCGGATCTGTCCCCCATTGAGCATGTTTGGGACTGGATGAAGCGTCGTCTCACGCGGTCTGCACGTCCAGCACGAACGCTGGTCCAACTGAGGCGCCAGGTGGAAATGGCATGGCAAGCCGTTCCACAGGACTACATCCAGCATCTCTACGATCGTCTCCATGGGAGAATAGCAGCCTGCATTGCTGCGAAAGGTGGATATACACTGTACTAGTGCCGACATTGTGCATGCTCTGTTGCCTGTGTCTATGTGCCTGTGGTTTTGTCAGTGTGATCATGTGATGTATCTGACCCCAGGAATGTGTCAATAAAGTTTCCCCTTCCTGGGACAATGAATTCACGGTGTTCTTATTTCAATTTCCAGGAGTGTAGTTGTAATATTGCTACATTAATTTTGCTATGCTGATATCGGTGCTAATTGACAATGAAAGTGGGTTAAAAGCCGTGATCTGTCTGGGGAGAAGTTAATCTTGCATTACTAAGCAACTGTTTCACGACTGGGTATCTAGTCTAGGTTTACCAAGCAGACTAACATTAATGATAATCTTTTAATAGTCATACAAAACCGGTAATATATATATATATATATATATATATATATATAAAAGGAGAATTTAAATAAAAAGAAAGAAATCAGTTTATATTTGGAAATTTATTTTAAGATTGATCATCGAAATTTCAGCATATTAAATTCTATTCGTAACAAGCTGGTGCCTTATTTAGGATGGTGAAAATCTTACGGAACACATCAAATATGGAGCCAAGATTGGGAGACTGCATACAACCCTGCATTCACAAAACAACACCCAAAGAAATTGAAACATAAGCAAGAAGAAATTAACCACAACCAACAGATTCAGTTTTCACCCAAAGAAATTACGTTCGTAACACAATCCTGTCCGTCATGTAATTACCACACACTGGTATACTAAATTCATATTAACTCTTTGTGAAGTCTTCGCAAAAAGAATAGCTGAGGGCTACTTTGATGATTACACGTGGTCAACTTGGTTTACAGAAAGCGTATAACTCCACAGTAATTTTGATAATTAACATAAATTCGATCGAAAAGCAATTGACAAAAGAAAAACCTTGAACTGGTTACTAACGTCTTACTATTGACCTGATGGGTCAAACAGTTATATAAGCACGTGGTACTGGTCTCGCAAAGTACACCCCACGTGGGTTGAACATAAAGAAAAGTTGCTATATTGAAAATATTGTCAAGACGAGACGTTATAATCACACAAGCATTCGCATTTAAGATTGATCTTAGTTAGAGTTACTGATCAACACGTGGTTCCACTTTACTCACAAAGTAGTAACAAAGCAACAACCGGAAAATAATATGAACTTCACACGAGAATTACACTACGCTGCAATTTAAGATAACCTTAGATATTTTAGAGCTAAACCCGAAATAAAGATGATTAAATTTTCAGTTAGGCTGAACTTAACAAATCCATTGTCCTATGGACTTAGCAGACACGCGCTTAGCCGGAGATCTTACCACTTCAGACGCTCGCCACCGCCAGACTGCAACTGCCTACTGCCGAGCGTGCTTCCTGAGACTGGCTCACAAAGACAAACGGAAGTGGCCAGAGGGGCAGCTTCCTATACCAACATGACAACGGGCGGACAGAACCATACTAAGGATAGAAACCTCTCTGCTTTAAGAAAGCGTAGCTACCTGTTCCGACGTTGGTCCTACTGTTCTCTAGCAGACAGCCTTGTCTGCTACCCTCAAGCATGCAACTACAAACACATTTGATCATTCATCCTCTCACACAGAAGGGAAGGGGGATGACAGTATCTTATCATATACAGTATATAACAGAAAGCGGATGTAGGTTCCGTATGAGACTGTGTGACATGAAATTACATATAAACTGTGTTTTAAAGTGTAGTAGTGTGACAGATCGTTCTTGTTTACGTGTAAAAGTAACACGTTCCACTACTCAGTCTCCTCCCAGATAGTCAGAAACGCCACAGTAAATTTAGAAGAGGAATTTACTCCATAAATGACAACAGATTTAAGAAATTAAACATGAAAGGAATCCAACAGAGACCTTTCATAACCCCAACGCTCCAGGAAAAGACTGTGCAGGGAATTTTCTGGCCATGCTAGGACATTCCCAAGTAGGCTTCTCACACCCTACTTAAACCAAAAGTGTAAAGAAAAAGCAAAAGGTCACCAGCTACTTGCTAAAACAATAATTTCAACAAATCTTTAAAATCTACTAATTTCAAACAGAAAAAAAAGAACACAATCTGTGACACCTATTTAAAAGATAGTGTAGACCTAATTCGGTCAGCAAGTAAAAACAATGGTTCCTGTGTCATTAATATGAAAACAATTTCTGGTTGTTACCCTTATGGAGTTCACCAGTATTTGCTCATTGCAAGAGCCAACTGATCACAGGCAAATTTATGACTGTTTATTAACAAGCAAAATTTATGAAAATACCAAAGGTGCCACAGCAATTAAAAACGAACATGAAATAACATCGGTATTATAAAGCAGAACATTACAATGCATAATCCGCAAAAGCAAAAATTCATAAGAAAAAAAAACATGTTTTACAAAGTGGTTATCGCAAAAAAAATTCTATATCTTATAAAACTAATAATTTGTAGAATTAACATAACTATGTGGCATTAATTTAATCACTCTACTATATTTCAGTTAGTTAGCAAACAATGAGCACTGTGTCATTATACCGAAAATACAATTAATTATGTGATTGTTACCCTTAAGGGGTTCCTCACTATAAATATGCCCCATGCAAAGGCTAATTGATCACAGTCCAATGAGAATGAATAGCAATCTGACTGATAAACTATGCAATGCCACATGAATGAATTTACGAAACAAAATAACACAAATCTAATACATCACACAAGAACAAACATTGATCAATAAAACAGTACAATAGTCAATATCTAATAAAAAACACCAATAAATAAAACACCTGCAAAATACAAGAGTCAAAGTCTAAACTAAACAATAAATAGAACACCTGCAAAATACGAGAGTCAAAGTCTAAAAAAAATTAATAAATAGAACACCTGCAAAATACGAGAGGCAAAGTCTAAAAAAAATTAATAAATAGAACACCTGCAAAATACAAGAGTCAGTCTAGTAAACACCAATAAATCGAATCCCTGCAAAACACACGAGTCAAAGTTTCTGTGACAGAAACACACGTATATGCATTGAACTAAGAACCGTATAATCACTGTTCACTGATACACTCACTAGTTCCACTGTTCCGAGGCACAATATAAGGGGAGGGGAAGGGGGTGCGTCGCCGCAGCTGTCAGTAGGGATTTTTGTCCATCTGTTGCGTGCAATCCCGCCGTCTCTGCCCTCTCATGAAGTTTCTCTTGGTGGTCTGTGTCACGTACATTTCGATTTGGTTCCATGTTTGTGTTGTCAAATTCGTGCGGTATCCTCGATTGACAAGCCAGGTTGATTTCCCTGGGCAAGGATGGCACTTAGTGGCTCTTCTTTTGTGCCACCCTTAGCGACCAGAGAACATCGAACCATGATTTACTGTCGCTTGACAGTAGGCATCCATCAGGAAATGTTGATAGGCGTCGTTGAAGTCTGCCAGTTTCTCTGGACAGTATGTGTCAAAAGGCTCCACGCCCTTTGTGTTGTTACATTCTTGAGTTATCCTCAATTGACTCGCCGGTTTGATATTCCTGGGCAAGGATGACACTTAATGGCTCTTCTTTTGTGCCACCCTTAGCGACCAGAGAACATCGAACCATGATTTACTGTCGCTTGACAGTAGGCATCCGTCAGGAAATGTCGATAGGCGTCGTTGACGTCTGCAAGTTTCTCTGGACAGTATGTGTCAAAAGGCTCCACGCCCCTTGTGTTGTTTCTCCGCGGCCGTCTCGTCACGGTCGCGTGCGTGCGGTGCGTTGCCAGCAGATGGATTTCCGCGCGGTGGACCGCTCGCCCATCTCAGGTCATCGCCTCGAGGAAGGGTCGCCCGGGGCGGCCGCCCATTAGCTCCAGGTACAAGGGAAAGTGTTTGCCGCGTACCTTCTTTTGTTGTCGGCCGCGCTCCCGAAGTGGCCTGGCTGACAGCGTGTCCTGCTGGGAAACCCGCCAGTTTACAACTAGTCCGGCTGCTCCCGCTGTCTCGTAAGAGTTTAGCCGGTTCGCTTTCACGTTCTCAACTGCATTCACAGAAAATTTTTCATCATCCTTATGTGATTACAAAATGTCATACATAATACCACTTCGTATTGTCTTTCACCATTTTTAAGAACAAAAGTGAGACTTAATTTTTTTTAATAAAAAAAATTAGATGAATCGACAATATAAAATAAAATTTAAATGACTTGACAATGTAAAAGAATAAAAATGAAATGACTTTACAATGTAAAAAAAATAAGAATTAAATGAACTGACAATATAATATTTAAATCCACATCACTAATGTGGTTCACTTACGTTTTAATAAATCCAATGCTACTTATTAATTCACTAAAATGAATAGGATTATGCCTTGTGCAAGTATAGGTCAGGACAGCATAGGGTTTACATGTTATTTACACACTCATACATGCACACCTGTTGTCTATTCTACAAACTAACTACCCATAAACAGGCATTACTCAATATTCTACTTCTATCCACTACTAGTTAAGCCAATAAGCTACTTCAATGCTATTTCAACACCGTGTATATACCACTACAACATTGTTCTAATTCGTCCTCTTCTTGACGCTCGCGGCATACGTCTTGTCACATGATAAATATCGAGAAACTTTCCTTAAACATACACAGTAAAAAGAACAATGGTTATTTACACGCCAAAACATTTATACCAGTTGACACACCTGATAAGAGACTCGCAATTATACATTTATCATACTCATATATTCACACATAAAACAGTAAGAAAATTTCATCTAAAATTACGTTATCACAAGAATTAATCAAACAGATGGCTCTGAGAAGGGTACAAATATTTTAATTATACAGGTTATACTACATTTTCTTACCCATTTCGTCCCTTCTTTAAGTTACCTTTCGCTTCCAAATCAGTTATTTCGCCTGTGGTGGTTATTCTGGACTCATTTCTCATGAATGGCAAACTTGTGGTCACCTCTATTCTGTAAAACAGTTTCATCTTAACATGTTGAACTCACAACAGACACAAAAGATCCGAATCCTCCTGTAGTTTAAATGACAAATGTTTTGCTTCATCCTTATTACCTTAAACCAAGCTTTCCTACGGTCCCATAATCAAAATTATTTAATCATCCTCTACCTTCAAGAGGGAAATTTCCTCAGTACACATCATATAGGCTGCAGTGCATCCCGCACCAGCGAAAACAGTAAGCTGTAATGCTCACAGCATCAGCAAAACACATAAACGTCGCTTTTCTAGGACAAGTATTAACGCAGAATAATTTTTTTTTAGGCTTTGGCTCAACATCAATCAAGAGTACAGAAAGGATCCATATTTCTGTTCCATTCTCCATTTGCTGAAAAACTGCTCGTATTTGACTACCACAATAATATTTCAGGGCCACGTAAATTACACAAACCACAATTCTTCTTTCACCTTGAAGGGAATCAATATACTTACGAAATCCACAGACAGCACTTTACGTACTCAGCTATAAAGAACAAAAAAGACATATATCATCAATATTAACATATCATCGCATATTGGGAAGCCAATGGTTAAACAATCGTATTATCGCGTCCTGTTTTCAAGATTCCATATTTACTCATTCCTTTCTCAGAGTTCTCCTGTCTTAAAATATTCATACAGCACGCATACTATAGTAAGAGATCCTCATTTATACTGACAGATATAGAATAGTAATAGATAGATAGTAGCACTGAAAGCAGAAAATCGGAAACAAGGCTACTAACAGCTGGGGACCTGGGTTTGCCAGACCCATAATACCCACAGATCGGATATTCCGCTGAGTTTATGCACTAATTCAGCAACGATCTTGCTTTCCTCAGGAGCGACTCTTTTCAATTTACACACAAAAAAAACATAAACAGCATTTCACTCGTTCACAAGGAAACCTTTTATCTTTACGTTTGAATCAAACTAAATCCTAATTGCACAAGGAAAGAAAACAAATTAACAACATCACTTCAATCAATCACATAAAAACATTTTTATCATTAATTTTTACCAACATATTATTCAAAATGCATGTCACAAATTTAAACTAATCAATTCATTCTCTTCACTATAAACCCTATGTACTCATTTGCCATGTCGCTCATTTGTTCCGATTGGCGCCTTCTGGGCTGATCATTTGTCATTGCCGGTTTCGTTCATTTCCATTTACTGGATTATGTCTAGGGTTGGCCGGCCGAATTTCAACATCATGTGGGGCTCCGCCTACAATCCTACTCCCACTGTGTTCATCGTAGTAACGATGCTGGTTGCCGTACCTGTTGCGATCACGATCTTGTCTACGTCCTCGATCATTTCTGTTGTTCCACCTGTGTTCGCGACTGTCACCCCAGTTTCTATACGGCCGGTCCCGATTATTGTTCCGTTCGCGTCGCGACGACCAGTCACGCCGTTGATTAGTAATACGGCCACGACTGCGGTCGCGCTGCTGTGCCCCGTAATATCTTTGTGCCTGATTAGGCGGGCATTCTGCTGTATTATATTCCAACTCTTGGAGAAGTGTTTTAAACGTTTCCACGTCCTCTTTGCATCGTCCCGCAAGAATGACGTGCCGCAAGTGCATCGGCAATTTGGTGATGCATATCCTAATTAGTTCCGCAGGCCCGTATGGATCGTATAAAAATTGATTTGCCTGCAGCATGTGGTCGAATAGGCGTGCAGGGCTGCCGAAACCAGACTGGTTCAAATTTGGCAGCATAATTATGCCATGTTTGACCCTATCTTGTGCCGCTTCCGACCAATAGGCGGACAGAAAGGCTTGTCGAAACTCCCGAGTGGAGTTGCAGTGACGCGCTGCCGACCTCATGCGAATCGCCGGTTCGCCTTCCAAATAGCCACACATATATTCTATCTTATGTGAACTTGCCCAGTCGGGAGGAAGACAGAACTCAAATTGCTCGAG
Organism: Schistocerca serialis cubense; assembly: GCF_023864345.2. Lineage (NCBI taxonomy): Eukaryota > Metazoa > Arthropoda > Insecta > Orthoptera > Acrididae > Schistocerca > Schistocerca serialis. The sequence goes on from NC_064643.1 coordinate 583,356,610, forward strand.
CCATGCTCGTGGATGTATTCCTTTTTGCGAATTTCGGAATATCTCAAACTTTCTTACCGTAAGGAAATGTTTGAAATCAAATCCCCGCATTTCCTCCTGTCGAGGCCCTTGAATGTTTCTATTTTTCTCATGTCTGCCCCTCAAATTACATTCTTCCCTGTCGTCAAAATCTCCCTCGTGGCCGGAGTCCCTCTCTGCACTGTTCGTACGGCTATTTTTAGTGCTATTGGCGAGTTCGGAATCACACGCCATGCGGTTTTCCAGATGCGCCACGCGTTCTTGTAATTCGCCTGTTACAGCCTTGTGTTGCCTGTTCACTTCGAATTGTCCCTTCTGAAATCTCAGAAGCGAACGCACTTCTTCGGTCTCTGCGGCCGCTACCGGTGTAGTATTGTTCTCGCTTTCCGTCAGCTTCATCGTGCCTACAATGTCCGCTAATGCCGCAATCTTATCATCTATTTGTCTCTTGTCCTCCGCCCCAGTCTGCTTCAATTGTTCTACTTGCTGTTCCAACGCGTGGATCGCTAAACTGTTGTCCGCTATTGTGTTGCTAACGGACGTGGGACAATGCGTTTCTGCCTCTTGGACCCTCGAGAGTACCTGCTTATGTTCCCTTTGGCATTCTTCCCTCAGCTCTTGGAAATTCCTAAGTAGCCGTTCTTCGCTTTCTTTAGTTTCGGCATAGCCACTCCGCTTACTCTGTTCTAAGGCTTGCAGACGATCATCGATTTGTTCAAATGTACGGCCTAATTCTTTCATAATATCACTTTTTATTTCACTTGCCAGATTGTTTATTCTTTGTGAGATATCATCGGACACTCTCTGCATCGACTTGTCGACTTTATTTGTCTGCTGGATTAGTTTTTCGTCTATTTGTTCGCCTAGCTCGCGGATAGATTTTTCAGATGACTCTTTTTGTTCTCTGAACGATTTTTCAAATGATTCTTTATTTTGTTGCAATAAGGTTTTCATGAGTTCTGCCAAATCAATTTGGTTAGTAGGAGGCAAATTTATTTCTGGCTCTGCTGTGAGCCCGTTCGTCCTGTTTTGCATTTCGTCTGAAGTATTTCCCATTGTATTTTCGGAACTGCCCGACGCATTAACATTCGAAATCAAATTATTATCTCCTTGGTCCATGTTGCTTAAGTTGTCGGACCGCTTACTTTTAGCTTGGTTACGTGTCTGCATTAGTGCAATTTATACCCGGTACGCGACACACTAATCAAGATAAATGTGTCCCCCAAAAATTACGACAGTCACACGAAAGATACCCAACCTAGTACGCACTTTTTCACACGCAAAACAAATTTTTATCTTTGATCGAAACAGTGCAATGTACAAGCGAGAACAAAAAAACACACACACATATAAAACACACAAATATAGAAAACAAAACAAGACAAACAACACAACGCCGATCAACAACGCCGTGAATCTTTTGAACGTCTGCTAGGAAACAACGCAGAAGTTGTTTTAGCGCTGTAGGGAAAAAAAATTAAGATTATAACACGCTCGCAATCTAACGTTTCAGAGATTCCAGAGTCTAGCGGAATCACAGAACAGGGTCGCCATGTGTAATATTGCTACATTAATTTTGCTATGCTGATATCGGTGCTAATTGACAATGAAAGTGGGTTAAAAGCCGTGATCTGTCTGGGGAGAAGTTAATCTTGCATTACTAAGCAACTGTTTCACGACTGGGTATCTAGTCTAGGTTTACCAAGCAGACTAACATTAATGATAATCTTTTAATAGTCATACAAAACCGGTAATATATATATATATATATATATAAAAGGAAAATTTAAATAAAATGAAAGAAATCAGTTTATATTTGGAAATTTATTTTAAGATTGATCATCGAAATTTCAGCATATTAAATTCTATTCGTAACAAGCTGGTGCCTTATTTAGGATGGTGAAAATCTTACGGAACACATCAAATATGGAGCCAAGATTGGGAGACTGCATACAACCCTGCATTCACAAAACAACACCCAAAGAAATTGAAACATAAGCAAGAAGAAATTAACCACAACCAACAGATTCAGTTTTCACCCAAAGAAATTACGTTCGTAACACAATCCTGTCCGTCATGTAATTACCACACACTGGTATACTAAATTCATATTAACTCTTTGTGAAGTCTTCGCAAAAAGAATAGCTGAGGGCTACTTTGATGATTACACGTGGTCAACTTGGTTTACAGAAAGCGTATAACTCCACAGTAATTTTGATAATTAACATAAATTCGATCGAAAAGCAATTGACAAAAGAAAAACCTTGAACTGGTTACTAACGTCTTACTATTGACCTGATGGGTCAAACAGTTATATAAGCACGTGGTACTGGTCTCGCAAAGTACACCCCACGTGGGTTGAACATAAAGAAAAGTTGCTATATTGAAAATATTGTCAAGACGAGACGTTATAATCACACAAGCATTCGCATTTAAGATTGATCTTAGTTAGAGTTACTGATCAACACGTGGTTCCACTTTACTCACAAAGTAGTAACAAAGCAACAACCGGAAAATAATATGAACTTCACACGAGAATTACACTACGCTGCAATTTAAGATAACCTTAGATATTTTAGAGCTAAACCCGAAATAAAGATGATTAAATTTTCAGTTAGGCTGAACTTAACAAATCCATTGTCCTATGGACTTAGCAGACACGCGCTTAGCCGGAGATCTTACCACTTCAGACGCTCGCCACCGCCAGACTGCAACTGCCTACTGCCGAGCGTGCTTCCTGAGACTGGCTCACAAAGACAAACGGAAGTGGCCAGAGGGGCAGCTTCCTATACCAACATGACAACGGGCGGACAGAACCATACTAAGGATAGAAACCTCTCTGCTTTAAGAAAGCGTAGCTACCTGTTCCGACGTTGGTCCTACTGTTCTCTAGCAGACAGCCTTGTCTGCTACCCTCAAGCATGCAACTACAAACACATTTGATCATTCATCCTCTCACACAGAAGGGAAGGGGGATGACAGTATCTTATCATATACAGTATATAACAGAAAGCGGATGTAGGTTCCGTATGAGACTGTGTGACATGAAATTACATATAAACTGTGTTTTAAAGTGTAGTAGTGTGACAGATCGTTCTTGTTTACGTGTAAAAGTAACACGTTCCACTACTCAGTCTCCTCCCAGATAGTCAGAAACGCCACAGTAAATTTAGAAGAGGAATTTACTCCATAAATGACAACAGATTTAAGAAATTAAACATGAAAGGAATCCAACAGAGACCTTTCATAGTTTCGTCAGTATATACTGTACTTCCTCGATTCACCGACACTTGGCCCAATTGAAGGAAGGTAATGTTGACTTCGGTGCTTGTGTTGACATGCGTCTCATTGCTCTACAGTACTAGCATCAAGCACATCAATACGTAGCATCAACAGGTTAAAGTTCATCACGAACGTGGTTTTGCACTCAGTGCAATGTTTACAAATGCGGAGTTGGCAGATGCCCATTTGATGTGTGGATTAGCACGGGGCAATAGCCGTGGTACGGTACGTTTGTATCGAGACAGATTTCCAGAACGAAGGTCCCGACAGGAAGACGTTCGAAGCAATTGATCGGCGTCTTAGGGAGCACGGAACATTCCAACCTATGACTCGCGACTGGGGAAGACCTAAAACGACGAGGACACCTGCAACGGACAACGCAATTCTTCGTGCAGTTGACGATAACCCTAATGTCAGCGTCAGAGAAGTTGCTGTTGTACAAGGCAACGTTGACCACGTCACTGTATGGAGAGTGCTACGGGAGAACCAGTTGTTTCCGTACCATGTACAGCGTGTGAAGGCACTGTCAGCAGGTGATTGGCCTCCACGGGTACACTTCTCCGAATGGTTCATCCAACAATGTGTCAATCCTCATTTCAGTGCAAATGTTATCTTTACGGATGAGGCTTCATTCCAACGTGATCAAAGTGTAAATTTTCACAATCAACATGTGTGGGCTGACGAGAATCCGCACGCAATTGTGCAATCACGTCATCAACACAGATTTTCTGTGAACGTTTGGGCAGGCATTGTTGGTGATGTCTTGATTGGGCCCCATGTTCTTCCACCTACGCTCAATGGAGCACGTTATCATGCTTAGATACGGGATACACTACTTGTGCTGCTAGAACATGTGCCTTTACAAGTACGACACAACATGTGGTTCATGTACGATGGAGCTCCAGCACATTTCAGTCGAAGTGTTCGTACGCTTCTCAACAACAGAATCGGTGACCGATGGATTGGTAGAGGCGGACCAATTCCGTGGCCTCCACGCTCTCCTGACCTCAACCCTCTTGCCTTTCATTTATGGGGGCGTTTGAAAGCTCTTGTCTACGCAACCCCGGTACCAAATGTAGAGACTCTTCGTGCTCGTATTGTGGACGGCTGTGATGCAATACGCCATTCTCCAGGGCTGCATCAGGGCATCAGGGATTCCATGCGACGGAGGGTGGATGCATGTATCCTCGCTAACGGAGGACATTTTGAACATTTACTGTAACAAAGTGTTTGAAGTCACGATGGTACGTTCTGTTGCTGTGTGTTTCCATTCCATGATTAATGTGATTTGAAGAGAAGTAATATAATGAGCTCTAACATGGAAAGTAAGCGTTTCTGGACACGTGTCCACACAATATATTTTCTTTCTTTGTGTGTGAGGAATGTTTCCTGAAAGTTTGGCCATACGTTTTTGTAACACCCTGCATATATGAGGAAAAGTACCACCTCAGTTCTATCTTCAGAATATCCTTATTCTATAACACGACTAGTTTCGTCGGCACATTACCGCGATCAACACACCCCGCTACTGCCAAAAGCGTTTTTATTTCCTTGGCTCACTTACAACTAGATCATGCGCATTCATCACCTGATGAAAGCTAGCCCGCCGGCCGATGTGACCGAGCGGTTCTAGGCGCTTCAGTCTGGAACCGCGCAAACGCTACGGTCGCAGGTTCGAATCCTGCAACGGGCATGGATGTGTGTGATGTTCTTAGGTTAGTTAGGTTTAAGTAGTTCTAACTTATAGGGGACTGATGACTTCAGCAGTTAAGTCCCATAGTGCTCAGAGCCATTTAAACCAATTTTTACAATCGTTCAGCCACATCTGTATGTTCTCTCATTGTCCAAAGAGGTGGTAAATTAAACAAGGACACTTGAAATACTTGACTACGTAAGTTAATAAAATATTTACATAAATTTAACACACGATTGCTTATTAAGTTCAAATGGCTCAAATGGCTCTGGGCACTATGGGACTTAACAGCGGAGGTCATCAGTCCCCTAGAACTTAGAACTACTTAAACCTAACTAACCTAAGGACATCACACACATCCATGCCCGAGACAGGATTCGAACCTGCGACCGTAGCGCCTAGAACCGCTCGGCCTCTCCGGCCGGCGCTTAGTAAGCTGCCACGCTGTTAGTGGCTATTAAATTATCATTTGAGGCACAGATTTAAAACTGTTCTCCTACAGTACAATGTTCCACATTTAAATGAACAAGTCTATTAGGAAGTATAACTATCACGATTCTTCTACACTATAATGTTGATTCCTTCAGACGAGGTCACGAACTGAGCGAACTATGGTATGCTCCGTTCTATTAGCCAAGTTGTAACGAAAAGTATCAGATATTTTGCACAGTCTGTCGCAGGTTGCCATTATGATCGTTTGCATGCAACAGAACACGCCTGCGTTCCCTCCAGGATGGAGTACGATGTGTACTGATGCTACTCTGTCGGCACACTTTACTGTGGCATGTGTGTTTCATTAGCATTGAATGAGCTACCAAATACTCCTACGATGATGAACTACCAAATATAAGATTTGCCAATGATATGGCCTTCGTCCTGGCGGGTATGTATTTTTCCAGGCAGTGAAGTTTCACATGCCCACCGTAATCGAACATTTTTCAATTACGTCCGGCCGTGTCCGAAGAAACATGAAGTTGGGAAACTGGTCGACATATAATAGCATGCTGCCTGCACTAAGTAATGACTCTTGAGTGAGGTCTGTGCGATTGTTTTGGGTTATACACGGCTGTTGGCGTTTTGAGCAAAGCGAAAGACAGAATGCTTTCCGGACAGACGGAGGCTGAATCGTTTCACAGCACTTGTTCATAGGATGCTGGGCAGTCAACTTGATCGTCATAGATGCAGACCCACAGCTGGTTGGGTGAGAAGGCTCCATTGCAGCATAGCTCGAACCGTAGAGGAATATAAGATCAATTTTTGCCTTCTGCACGCAGAAATCTCCTCAGTTATAATTTGCTGTTTTTAATTGCTGTTAGAGAGAAAATTATAGTGCAGCTAATCAACAAGTCTCTCCTTCTGAAACCCATGCAACTTTCGACGAAATGAACAGTTAAAATTACCTTTATTTCAATCTCTGATTAATGCTACGACTTGTGAAGTCGCTGTTAATAATAACTTTTGTGGTCTACTGCTGGCTCAAGTTGCGCCACATGAGTAAGGCCATTACTACACCGTAAAAGATCTTTGGCCTTATATCTTTTATAGTAGCACGTTTTATACATCTTTTGACGGCATACTAAGTACTTTATGATATCTTTCATAAATGTTAGATCATGGTCCTATTTTTATAAAATAGCTGTCAAAGAACTTTGACAGCGTGATACGGGTTTTAAGCTGGGGTTCTTACAGAACTGCTTTACGAATTTTCATATATATTTTTTTTTAGAATCCATGTGAACTGCATTGCGTATACTATAACTATGTCTGCAATAAGTTCTTTGTCCTTCTCCTCTTCATCTGCTGCTGACTATGGTTGCAACTAGTTTTATGTTCCGTGGATGTACTGGACCAAATGCTGACGCATAACTTCGTTCATATGATTGCTTTCTTGCTGTCGCCCACATTCACACATTTTACGTTTGGGGTTCATCCTTTCCACATGATCCCTCCAATTTCCTTTTCTTGTCTTCATCCATTTATTTATATCTCGTATTCTACACTGTTCCCTTATCGATACATTTGTTCTTTTGTTCCACATGTTCACAAGTTGGGTCTGTCTTAGTACCTTTATTTCCACTGCCGTTAACTTTTATTTTATCTTTTTCGATTCTTCTCTAGTTTCTAACAGGACGCATCATTCTTTACATATTTTTATTTTCCCTTCAGCTGTCATAAATTTGTTACTCCATACAGCATTCTGCTCACATTCGGCTAGCCTTTGTCACTTGATCTTTTACTTCCATGTATAACTCATGACAGCAGGCGACAACAGTCCCTAGACAATTAAAGCTCATTACTTGTTCAGCTGACACAGCTCCTACATCTAATTTACAAATGTCGAGTTGTTTTTCATAGTATCATATTCTTATTTTCTTAGATGAGAGTTGCTTGTTATATTGTTTAGCTGTTTTAATAAATTGGTGACGTAAACCTTGTAAATTATCTTCGTTATTTGCTGTATGTAGAGAATCATCAGACCTGAGATGAACATTCTGGAGAGGAGAAGAGGTCGTGAAAGTATATCCTGTGCGTCTCATGATTTATAGACTGGGTTGTACTCAGCCTCTGTCTAGTCGATTTGCGTATTTGAAACGCGTGGAAAATGAATAATAACATAGAATGGGTGCTGTTTCTAAGCATGTGCAAATTTGTTACAGAACATCAACTCGGACCGTTGACCAACTTTTTGTTTTCGTTAATCTTTCCATGAATAGGACTCATGCTCCTCCAAGTCTCCTGGTGGAGTTTACATTTTGTAGTCAACGTTTCTCTGTTCAGTTCGCATTTCATCTGAACTAATGAAAAACTATTTTGGGAAATATATCGAAAATTTTGGTCACAGTTACTGAGCGTATTGGTACTGCCTAAAGTCTGTCAGCGTCGAGTATTCACTTCTTCTTGACAATCACGTTTATCGTTCAACCACAGAGTTTATAGTTTTTGAAGCAATTTGACTGACTATACGCCGTACCCTGTGACTGATTATTATGGTCTGAAAGTGATTTCGTTTGGAGACACGGTGGCGTGTGCAACTGGAGAACACAACTGAAGTGTTTATTGCATGTGCCAGTACAAACAAGCACGCAAGTCACCACTCTTTATCTCAGTTGGCAGAAACTGGTACGATTGACGCAGTTACGACAGTTGCAGATGAGGTCAGTATCTGTTGTGGACTAAAATAGGCCTGGAAAGCGTCTGAGAATTAAGATTTCGTTTCCATATTTCCCTATCTTCATGAAAAGTGCTTTAACTTTTGTTGGAAACAATAACTTCAAAAAAAAAAAAAAATGGCTCTGAGCACTATGGGACTTAACATCTGTGGTCATCAGTCCCCTAGAACTTAGAGCTACTTAAACCTAACTAACCTAAGGACAGCACACAACACCCAGCCATCACGAGGCAGAGAAAATCCATGACCCCGCCGGGAATCGAACCCGGGAACCCGGGCGTGGGAAGCGAGAACGCTACCGCACGACCACGAGATGCGGGCAAAACAATAACTTGCTCATGATAGTATGTAGATGGTTTATTTTACTTTTGCGGGGTTAGAAATTGTCAAATGAGTCTTTCCTTCTTCTTTTAGATTGGTTATGTATCAGTAACATTGATTACTTTAGGGGTTAAGAACATTGCGTGTGCAGACCTGTGAGTTTTTGGGAAATAACACCTTAACTTATTTATAATAACATTTACTTGCTGACAATCCACATAAAATGATGAAAAGTTTATGGCTTATTATAATTTCGCTGTTCATGCTGTATAACTGCCACATCAGCATCGACGTTTAAATTTATTACTTATTTACTACTTACTGTATTCGCTAGACACTTTGCAGGCAGTATTCCCATGTACCTATGATGTACCTGAGAAATTATAGCACTGTATGAGACATAATTTAGGAGATTTTATGTCATGATTCAACAGCTGGTTCTCCTATATGAACCCACATTAATGCCTGTTAATCACGCAGGTCACTGAAGTTAACGGATATGGCTACATAAGTAGTATTAGATGAATCAGTAAGTCTGCGGGATATTATTAATCGAAATAAAAGTAGCTGCTGTTACACGCCCCTTCGCCCCTTGCAAGCTGTCAATATCTACACACACACACACACACACACACACACACACACACACACACACACACATACACACAAACACTCACACTCACCCACACCCACACACTCACAAATCTTTGAAGTTTGCTGATAACTTAGTAATTCTGTCAGAGACAGAAAAGAGCTTCACTGAACAAATGTATGGAGTGGATAATGTCTTGAAAAGAGTTTCTAACATGAACATCAACAAAGGTATAGTAAGGATAGTGGGATGAAGCCAAATAAAATGGGGTGAAGCTAAGGGTATTGTATTAGGAAATGACGCACTAAAAGTCTTAGGTAAGTTTTGTTATTAGAGCAGCAAAATAACCCAAGATAGTTGAAGTAGAGAGGATGTTCTATAGTCTGGGGTTAGAATGGAAAGCTTTTCTGAAAAAGAGAAATTTATTGACACAGTATATAAATTTAATTTTTAGGAAGTCTTTTGTGAAAATATTTGTGTTGGAATGTTGCATAATACGAGAGTGATATATGAACCATAATCAGCGCAAACAAGAAGAGAATAGAGGTTTTTGAAGTATGGTGTTATGGAAGGTTGATCGAATAACTAATGTGGAGGTACTGAGTCGAGGTGTGGAAAAAGAAATTCGTGATACAGTTTAGTACAAGAAAGGATCGCGTCATGGGATACCTTGTGAGGCATCAAAGAATCGTCAATTAGTCATGAAAGAAAATGTGAGGGTAGGTATAGAGTGAGACCAAATCTTGAGTTCACTAACCAGGTTCAAATGAATGTAGGTTGCACGTGTACAGGAGAGACTCACGTGGAGAACTGCACCAAATGATTCTTCAGACTGAAGACCACAACTTCACTCATTCAACTGATTACGAGTTTCCACCAACCATTTTATTTAAGTCAAATTCTGCTGTTAGTCGTTTTGGGTTCAGATCTGATTACCTTTTAGTCATTTCATTTGTTACTGTGTAAAAGTGTAAAACTTAGTTAGATTTATACCAGACTATGTATTTCATCAGAGGCTTTCGTTCCTGGTTTATAACGAGTCGAAACAATGTGATACATCCAATGATATGAGTTACGTGCTACTACACACACGTACGGCGTCTCCTTTACATACACGTCATTCCAGTTTCTACACAATCTATCGCCATCAGTGTTTTTAATTGTTTATACTGACTATGTTATTTATTATTATTATTACTTCGTCGTGCTTAAAGACGGTGATGTGTTCTCAGTTCTGGAAACAGTGCTGCAGCACTAAGGCATTCCCGTGATCCTCACATTACATACACACATTTCGCATTGTGTTTGTTCTAGCGAGATCCAATTGTCTTCATACATAGAGGATGTGTCAAAGAGCGCAGGGCGTTGACATTTCATCTGTTTTAAGTTAATTAAAAGCGTCCTTCATGCTGCATAATCCTATCTGCTTTCTCGAAAGCTATGTTTCTCTAGTGTACTGCTTAGCAGCCACACTCAGCTTAAATGAAAGTGGTACGTATACATAGGAGTCTGTATAGACTAGCAGTCTGTTTAGTTAACGTTAACGTGTTGTACAGTCCGCTCATCGGCAACAAAGTGGCACAAATTAAAGATGAGGAAAGATATCCAATCGAAGTTTTTTTTTTTAGAAGAAATTGGATGGGTAGGAAAAGGAATAAATAAGCAAGTGAAATTTACCTTAGGTGTACTTGGTAAATTAAATAGAGAAATTCCAAAGTGTCTCTGATATGATATGCGAGTTGCGGTGGAAATCATTAAAACAAAAGCATTTTTAGTTGCGGCGGGATCTTTCCACGAAACTTCAGTCACCAAATTTCTTTTCAGAATGCGGAAGTATTTGGCTGGCGCCCACTTATGCAGGGAGAAATGATAACTGTAATAAAATAAGAGAAACCAGAGCTTGCAGAGAAAACTGCAAGGACTCGCTTTTCCCCGCCCTATTTGAGAGTGGATCGATAAGGAAACGGCTTGAAGAGGATTTGATAAACCCTCTTTGAGGCACTTAATTGTGAATTGCAGAGTAACAATGTAGATTCAGATGCAGCTGTAGAGGTCTGAAACGGTGTTTTCACAGTCAGTGGGTATTATGAGTTTCAACAGAAAGACAAGGACATACTGAAAAAAACCATTCAAAACACTAATTGCTGTTCGGCAAGCAGTGGGGAGATACTTATTTCTGATGTCCGTAATTCATGAGTAAGAATAAACATTCATTCAGCAGATGGCGATGACGATGATGATGAGAGTGTTGACAGTGGTGGTCATGGTTATGGTGGTAGTGGTGGTGAAATGGTAGTAACTGTAATGATTATGTCAATTATTTATTATTTTAATGTATGGTGTATAATATCTCAACGCATAAAATACTGTCACATAATATCTCACTAAATTGTTTTCTTCCGAACCAGTATTAGAATACAAAACATTACAATCAGAACTACAGAAGGCCGTCAGAAGTTTCTTCGATTTACTCCCCAAAGACAGGAAGGCACTTACTACAATTCTGTATTTATGAAGGATATTACGTATGTAAGGGTTTCACACTACTTGAAACAGTGAATCGACGACAGAAATGAAAGTTATATCGAGAATGTCAACAAAAAAAAATTAAAATACGTTGGGACAATTCTCGTTTGCAGTAAGGAATACAGCACAAATGGAGGCCATGACGCAGGAAATGTTCGTTGGCGAAGGAAAGTGTGATGGCTCATTAACTCTGGATTAATTTAGAACGACTCAGATGAAATATTCACTTTCTGTAATTGATAACAGCTTGCCGTAATGTATATAGTGCCTCTTTTCGAAAGCCTCTATTGTCTTCCTGTGTGTACGAATCAATATTTGCGTTTCGCTTCCATACAACGCTACAATCCACACTCTTAATTATCTATTACACGTCAACATATTTCTTTTTGGTAGAAAAGCTTTCCTTCCTATCGCTAACCCAAATTTTATGTCTTCTCTAATTTTCTCTCTCTTGCTACCGTTAGAGTCCTAATCTGACTCCCCGAATGTAACCACACTTACTTCTATTACACTCCATTACATTATTTTACTTTCATGGCATCTGTATTATAATCTCTTTTGAAGACACTACTCAATACATTAAAATGATGTGAGTCGCCGGACGATGTGGCCGAACGGTTCTAGGCGCTCAGTCCGGAACCGCGCTGCTGCTAAGGTTGCAGGTTCGGATCCTGCCTCGGGCATGGATGTGTGTGATGTCCTTAGGTTAGTTAGGTTTAAGTAGTTCAAAGTTCTAGGGCACTGATGACCTCAGATGTTAAGTCCCATAGTGCTCAGAGCCATTTGAACCATCAGAGAAGAAAAACAATCTTGTTAGTTTATTGCGACGCTAACAGCTTAATATCTTGACGAAATATTTTATCTGAATCATAATCTACATTATTGCAGGCTATTCAGACACCACCAACCTTAGTCTGAGAGCTTTATTATTTCACAACGGCAGCCTACTTCCTTCTATTCCTGCTGGTCGCGTGGTTTACATGAAGGAAACTTATGCCAAAATGGTATCCCTCCTCAATACAATCAGATATGCTGAACACAAGTGTAAAATACGTAGCGACCTAAAAATCATAGCCGTAGTGCTAGGAATTAAAATGGAGTGCACTAGACACTGCTATATTTTATGTATGTGGTACAATATGGACAGGAAATCACGTATTATGCAAGCAAATTGGGCTGGAAGAAATTTAAAAAAAGTCACTACCGGGCCTCTCGTGAAACTAAAAAATGTTCTTCTATCTCTTCATGTAAAGCTGGGTGTTATGAAAAGAATATATAAGCCAAGAAGAACAGGCCTTTTAAAACATCTTTCTTACTTCTATCCATTCCGATTCTGCTGCCGTGTCAAATGCTTGAATTACTTGAACACGTATGATTATTCTGAACAGTTCAGTAATATAGCCCTTACTGTCGTATTTTAAAACTTACCAATGTTTATAATAAATTATGGTACAAAGACATGAGAGTACCTTTTATTGGGTCGCTCTCTTCCACGGCTACTAGGACCAAACCAGATAAATTTGCCTCGCCTTAATCTCAGTTATATGAGTACAAATGGAATGAGCTGGCAGCAGATATGGTATTTGCTCACGCGAAGCAATGATAAAGAAGTACCTTACTAGGGAATATGAATTCATAAACGATACCTGGAAACACAAATCTAAGCACAAAGAGTTATTCCGCAGCCAGGGAAGTGTGATATACAGCACTGTATTACAGTCTGTTAGCGCATAAGGGACATATTTCCTGTATTCAGTAATACAAAAGCTAAGGAAGGTATTTTTGTAGGGCGTCAAATCCGAAAACATGTGAAGGATTCTGCGTTTGACCGTATTAGGGGGTGGCAAAGAAAAGAAAGCTTGGGAAGCCTTAACTGATGGATTATTAGGCAACACAAGAGATTGAACTACAGTACTTCTGCATCTCGGATGCAACCAATCTCTTAAAATCCACATTCTCAACTCACACCTTTACTCTGTCCGTCCAAGTTCTGGACTCAACAGTGACGAACGAGGAACAAAATTACCACCTAAATATTCAGGCAATTGAAAAAAAAAAGAGCTGAAATGAAGCAATGGTTGCGGATTACTCTTTGTCTGTGTATAGCTATGCTCCGGAACTCACAACAGGCAAACCATATTACAAGACCCAATCAACCGCCAGATTTTTATCCTTCAAGCAAGCGTAGTTTAGGCATTCTCTTTTGTAGACCTTTTGCATCTTCGAAGTATTTTGCCAATAAACGTCAGTCTTTGGTTTGATTTCCTCATAACATTTGTAATATTGCTACACAAATTTGCTATGCTGAAATCGGGTGCTAATAGTAGAATAAAAGCGGGTTAAAAGCTGTGAGCTGTCTGGGGAGAAGTTAACCGTGCATTACTGCGCAACTGTTTCACCAGGTAACTAGTCTAGGTTTACCACATTACCAATCAGACTAACATTGATTATAATCTTTTACAGTCATACAACAACCGGTAATATATCTATATATAAAAAGGAGAATTTAAATAAAAAGAAAGAAATCAGTTTATATTTGGAAATTTATTTTAAGATTGTTCATTGAAATTTCAGCATATTATATGTGAGTTATAAATGAGCTGGTGCCTTGTTTAAGGATTGTAAAAATGTGAGATTTTAATCTTACGGAACACATCAAATATGGAGCCAAGATTGGGAGACTGCATACAACCCTGCATTCACAAAACAACACCCAAAGAACGTTGAAACATAAGCAAGAAGAAATTAACCACAACCAACAGATTCAGTTTTCACCCAAAGAAATTACGTTCGTAACACAATCCTGTCCGTCATGTAATTACCACACACTCGTATACTAAATTCATACTAACTCTTTGTGAAATCTTCCCAAAAAGAATAGCTGAAGGCTACTTTGATGATTACACCACATGCTCCACGTGGTCAACTTGGTTTACAGAAAGCGTATAACTCCACAGCAATTTTGATAATTAAAATAAATTCGATCGAAAAGCAATTGACAAAAGAAAAACCTTGAACTGGTTACTAACGTCTTACTATTAACCTGATGGGTCAAACAGTTATATAAGCACGTGGTACTGGTCTCGCAAAGTACACTCCACGTGGGTTGAACATAAAGAAAAGCATAAAGAAAAGTTGCTATATTGTAAAATACTGTCAAGACGAGACATTATAATCACACAAGCATTCACATTTAAGATTGATGAACTTAGTTAGAGTTACTAATCAACACGTGGTTCCACTTTACTCACAAAGTAATGACAAAGCAACTACCGCAAAATAATGTGAACTTCACACGAGAATTACACTCCGCTGCAATTTAAGATAGCATTAGATATTTTAGAGCTAAATTTGAAATCAAGGTATTAAGTTTTCAGTTAGGCTGAACTTAAGAAATCCATTGTCCTACAGACTTAGCAGACACGCGCTTAGCCAGAGATCTTACCACTTCAGACGCTCGCCACGGTCCCACAGAAATTGCCTACTGCCGAGTGTGCTTCCTGAGGGTGGCTCACAATGACAAACGGAAGGGGCCAGAGGGGCAGCTTCCTATACCAACATGACAATGGACGGACAGAACCATACTAAGGATAGAAACCTCTTTGCTTTTAGGAAGCGTAGGTACCTGTTCCGACGTTAGTCCTACTGTTCTCTAGCAGATAGGCTTGTCTGCTACCCTCAAGAATGCAACTACAAATACATTTGCTCATTCATACTCTCACACAGAAGGGAAGGGGGATGACAGTATCTTATCATATACAGTATATAAAAGAAAGCGGATGTAGGTTCCGTATGAGACTGTGTGACATGAATTACATATAAACTGTGTTTTAAAGTGTAGTAGTGTGACAGATCGTTCTTGTTTATGTGTAAAAGTAACACGTTCCACTACTCAGTTTCCTCCCAGATAGTCAGAAACGCCACAGTAAATTTAGGAGAGGAATTTACTCCATAAATGACAACAGATTTAAGAGATTAAACATGAAAGGAATCCAACAGAGACCTTTCATAACCCCAACGCTCCGGGAAAAGACTGTGCAGGGAATTTTCTGGCCATGCTAGGACATTCCCAAGCAGGCTTCTCACACCCTACTTTAACCAAAAAAGTTAAAAAAAAGGCAAAAGGTCACCAGCTACTTGCTAAACCACAATAATTTCAACACATCTTTAGAATCTACCAATTTCAAGGAGGAAACAAAAAAAACAATCTGTGACACCTATTTAAAAGATATTGTAGACCTAATTCGGTCAGCAAGTAAAAACAATGGTTCCTGTGTCATTAATATGAAAACAATTTCTGGTTGTTACCCTTATGGAGTTCACCAGTATTTGCTCATTGCAAGAGCCAACTGATCTCAGGAAAATTTATGACTGTTTATTAACAAGTAATATTTATGAAAATAGCAAAGATGCCACAGCAATTAAAAAAAGAACATCAAATAACATCGGTACTATAAAGCAGAACATTACAATGCACAATCCGCAAAAGCAAAAAAAATGATAAGAGAAAAAACATGTTTTACAAAGTGGTTATCGCAAAAAAGAATTCTATATCGTATAAAACTAGTAATTTCTTATTGTTGTTGTTGTAGTCTTCAGTCCTGAGACTGATTTGATGCAGCTCTCCATGCTACTCTATCCTGTGCAAGCTTTTTCATCTCCCAGTACCTACTGTAGTAATTTGTAGAATTAAAATAACTATGTGGCACAATTTAATCACTCTCCTATATTTCAATTAGCTAGCAAACAATGAGCACTGTGTCATTATACTGAAACTTCAATAATTATGTGATTGTTACCCTTAAGGGGTTCCTCACAATAAATATGCCCCATGCAAAGGCTAATCGATCACAGTCCAATGAGAATGAATAGCAATCTGACTGATAAACTATGCAATGCCACATGAATGAATTTACGAAACAAAATAACACAAATCTAATACATCACACAAGAACAAACATTGATCAATAAAACAGTACACTAGTCAACATCTAAAAAAAAAAAAGACACCAATAAATAAAACACCTTGCAAAATACAAGAGTCAAAGTCTAAAAAGAACAGTAAATAGAACACCTGCAAAATACGAGAGTCAAAGTCTTAAAAAAATAATAAATAGAACACCTGCAAAATACAAGAGTCAGTCTAATAAACACCAATAAATCGAATCCCTGCAAAACACACGTGTCAAAGTTTCTGTGACAGAAACACACGTATATGCATTGAACTAAGAACCGTATAATCACTGTTCACTGATACACTCACTAGTTCCACTGTTCCGTGGCACAGTATAAGGGGTGGGGGAGGGGGTTCGTCGCCGCAGCTGTCAGTACGGATTTTTGTCCATCTGTTGCGTGCAATCCCGCCGTCTCTGCCCTCTCATGAAGTTTCTCTTGGTGGTCTGTGTCACGTACATCTCGATTTGGTTCCATGTTTGAGTTGTCAAATTCGTGCGGTATCCTCGATTGACACGCCAGGTTGATATTCCTGGGCAAGGATGACACTTAATGGCTCTTCTTTTGTGCCACCCTTAGCGACCAGAGAACATCGAACCATGATTTACTGTCGCTTGACAGTGGGCATCCGTCAGGAGATGTTGATAGGCGTCGTTGAAGTCTGCCAGTTTCTCTGGACATTATGTGTCAAAAGGCTCCACGCCCTTTGTGTTGTTACATTCTTGAGTTATCCTCAATTGACTCGCCGGTTTGATATTCCTAGGCAAGGATGACACTTAATGGCTCTTCTTTTGTGCCACCCTTAGCGACCAGAGAACATCGAACCATGATTTACTGTCGCTTGACAGTAGGCACCCGTCAGGAAATGTCGATAGGCGTCGTTGACGTCTGCCAATTTCTCTGGACAGTACCTGTCAAAAGGCTCCACGCCCCTTGTGTTGTTTCTCCGCGGCCGTCTCGTCTCGGTCGCGTGCGTGTGGTGCGTTGCCAGCAGATGGATTTCCGCGCGGTGGACCGCTCGCCCATCTCAGGTCATCGCCTCGAGGAAGGGTCGCCCGGGGCGGCCGCCCATTAGCTCCAGGTACAAGGGAAAGTGTTTGCCGCGTACCTTCTTTTGTTGTCGGCCGCGCTCCCGAAGTGGCCTGGCTGACAGCGTGTCCTGCTGGAAAACCCGCCAGTTTACAACTAGTCCGGCTGCTCCCGCTGTCTCTTAAGAGTTTTGCCGGTTCGCTTTCACGTTCTCAACTGCATTCACAGAAATTTTTCATCATCCTTATGTGATTACACAATGTCATACATAATACCACTTAGTATTGTCTTTTACAATTTTTAAGAACAAAGTGAGACTTAATTTTCTTTTTATAAAAATAATTAGATGAATCGATAATATAAAATAAAATTTAAATGACTTGACAATGTAAAAAAATAAAAGTGAAATGACTTTACAATGTAAAAAAAATAAAAAATTAAATGAACTGACAATATAATATTTAAATCCACATCACTAATGTGGTTCACTTACGTTTTAATAAATCCAATGCTACTTATTAATTCACTAAAATGAATAGGATTATGCCTTGTGCAAGTATAGGTCAGGACAGCATAGGGTTCACATGTTATTTACACACACATCCATGCACACCTGTTGTCTATTCTAAAAACTAACTACCCATAAACATGCATTACTCAATATTCTACTTCTATCCACTACTAGTTAAGCCAATAAGCTACTTCAATGCTATTTCAACACTGTGTATATACCACTACAACATTGTTCTAATTCGTCCTCTTCTTGACGCTCGCGGCATACGTCTTGTCACATGATAAATATGGAGAAACTTTCCTTAAACATACACAGTAAAAAGAACAATGGTTATTTACACACCAAAACATTTATACCAGTTCGCACACCTGAAAAGAGACTCGCAATTATACATTTATCATACTCATATATTCACACATAAAACAGTAAGAAAATTTCATCTAAAATTACGTTATCACAAGAATTAATCACACAGATGGCTCTGAGAACGGTAAAAATGTCTGCACTATACAGGTTATACTACATTTTCTTACCCATTTTGCTGCGATTTCGTTCCTTCTTTAAGTTACCTCTCGCTTCCAAATCAGTTATTTCGCCTGTGGTGGTTATTCTGGACTCATTTCTCATGAATGGCAAAATTGTGGTCACCTCTATTCTGTAAAACAGTTTCATCTTAACATGTTGAACTCACAACAGACACAAAAGATCCGAATCCTCCTGTAGTTTAAATGACAAATGTTTTGCTTCATCCTTATTACCTTAAACCAAGCTCTCCTTCGGTCCCATAATCAAAATTATTTAATCATCCTCTACCTTCAAGAGGGAAATTTCCTCAGTACAAATCATATGGGCTGCAGTGCATCCCGCACCAACGAAAACGGTAAGCTGTAATGCTCACAGCATCAGCAAAAATACATAAACGTCGCTTTTCTAGGACAAGTATTAACGCAGAATAATTTTTTTTTTTTTTTTTTAGGCTCTGGCTCAACATCAGTGAAGACTACAAAAAGGATCCACCTTTCCGTTCCATTCTCCATTTGCTAGAAAACTGCTCGTATTTGACTGCCACAATAATATTTCAGGGCGACGTAAATTACACAAACCACAATTCTTCTTTCACCTTGAAGGGAATCAATCTACTTACGAAATCCACAGACAGCACTTTCCGTACTCAGCTATAAAGAACAAAAAAGACATATATCATCAATATTAACATATCATCGCATATTGGGAAGCCAATGTTTAAACAATCGTATTATCGCATCCTGTTTTCAAGATTCCAAACTTACTCATTCCTTTCTCAGAGTTCTCCTATCTTAAAATATTCATACAGCACGCATACTATAGTAAGAGATCCTCATGTATACTGACAGATATAGAATAGTAATAGATAGATAGTAGCACTGAAAGCAGAAAATCGGAAACAAGGCTACTAACAGCTGGGGACCTGGGTTTGCCAGACCCATAATACCCACAGATCGGATATTCCCCTGAGTTTTGCATTAATTCAACACAGATCTTGCTTCTCTCAGGAGCGACTCTTTTCAATTTACACAAAAAAACAGCATAAACAGCATTTTGTTCGTTCACAAAGAAACCTTTTATCTTCAAATTTGAACCAACCTAAATCCTAATTGCACAAGGAAAGAAAAAAAATTAAAAACATCACTTCAATCAATCACATAGAAACATCATTATCGTTATTTTTACCAACATATTATTCAAAATGCATACGTCACAAATTTATACTAATCAATTCTTTCTCCTCACCGTCAACTCTACTTCTCACTGTCCTTTCTACTCATTTGCCATTTCGCTCATTTGTTCTGATTGGGCGCCTTCTGCGCTGATCATTTGTCATTGCCGGTTTTGTTCATTTCCATTTGCTGGATTATGTCTAGGATTGGCCGGCCGAATTTCAACATCAAGAGGTGCTCCGCCTACAGTCATATTCCCACCGTGTTCACCGTAGTATCGATTCTGGTTGCCGTACCTGTAGCGTTCATGATCTTGTCCACGTCCTCGATCATTTCCGTTGTTCCACCTGTGTTCGCGACTGTTACCCCAGTTTCTATACGGCCGGTCCCGATTATTGTTTCGTTCGCGTCGCGACGACCAGTCACGCCGTTGATTAGTAATACGGCCACGACTGCGGTCGCGCTGCTGTGCCCCATAATAACTTTGTGCCTGATTAGGCGGGCATTCTGCTGTATTATATTCCAACTCTTGGAGAAGTGTTTTAAACGTTTCCACGTCCTCTTTGCATCGTCCCGCAAGAATGACGTGCCGCAAGTGCATCGGCAATTTGGTGATGCATATCCTAATTAGTTCCGCAGGCCCGTATGGGTCGTATAAAAATTGATTTGCCTGCAGCATGTGGTCGAATAGGCGTGCAGGGCTGCCGAAACCAGACTGGTTCAAATTTGGCAGCATAATTATGCCATGTTTGACCCTGTCTTGTGCCGCTTCCGACCAATAGGCGGAGAGAAAGGCTTGTCGAAACTCCCGAGTGGAGTTGCAGTGACGCGCTGCAGACCTCATGCGACTCGCCGGTTCGCCTTCCAAATAGCCACACATATATTCTATCTTATGTGAACTTGCCCAGTCGGGGGGAAGACAAAATTTAAATTGCTCGAGCCATGCACGTGGATGTATTCCTTTTTGCGAATTTCGGAATATCTCAAACTTTCTTACTGTACGGAAATGTTTGAAATCAAATCCCCGCAGTTCCTCCTGGCGAGGCCCTTGAATGTTTCTATGTCTCTCATGTCTGCCCCTTAAATTACATTCTTCCCTGTCGTCAAAATCTCCCTCGTGGCCGGAGTCCCTCTCTGCACTGTTCGTACGGCTATTTTTAGTGCTATTGGCGAGTTCGGAATCACACGCCATGCGGTTTTCCAGATGCGCCACGCGTTCTTGTAATTCGCCTGTTACAGCTTTGTTTTGCCTGTTCACTTCGAACAGTCCCTTCTGAAATCTGAGAAGCGAACGCACTTCTTCGGTCTCTGCGGCCGCTACCAGTGTAGTATTGTTCTCGCTTTCCGTCAGCTTCATCCTGCCTACAATGTCCGCTAATGCCACAATCTTATCATCTATTTGTCTCTTGTCCTCCACCCCAGTCTGCTTCAATTGTTCTACTTGCTGTTCCAACGCGTGGATCGCTAAACTGTTGTCTGCTATTGTGTTGCTAACGGACGTGGGACAATGCGTTTCCGCCTCTTGGACCCTCGAGAGTACCTGCTGGTGTTCCCTTTGGCATTCTTCCCTCAGCTCTTGGAAATTCCTAAGTAGCCGTTTTTCGCTTTCTTTAGATTCGGCATCGCGACTCCGCTTGCTCTGTTCTAAGGCTTGCAGACGATCATCGATTTGTTCAAATGTACGGCCTAATTCTTTCATAATATCACTTTTTATTTCACTTGCCAGATTGTTTATTCTTTGTGAGATATCATCGGACACTCTCTGCATCGACTTGTCGACTTCATTTGTCTGCTGTATTAGTTTTTCGTCTATTTGTTCGCCTAGTTCGCGGATCGATTTTTCGGATGATTCTTTTTGTTCTCGGAACGATTTTTTTGATTTCTGCGTCATTTGATCGACTAGCTCTCGGATCGATTTTTCAGATTTCTGCGTCATTTGTTCGCCTAGCTCTCGGATCGATTTTTCAGATTTCTGCGTCATTTGTTCGCCTAGCTCTCGGATCGATTTTTCAGATTTCTGCGTCACTTGTTCCCCTAGCTCGCGGATCGATTTTTCAGATTTCTGTGCGTTTTCTTTATTTTGTTGCAATAAGGCTTTCATCCCCCCCATGAACCATGGACCTTGCCGTTGGTGGGGAGGCTTGCGTGCCTCAGCGATACAGATAGCCGTACCATAGGTGCAACCACAACGGAGGGGTATCTGTTGAGAGGCCAGACAAACGTGTGGTTCCTGAAGAGGGGCAGCAGCCTTTTCAGTAGTTGCAAGGGCAACAGTCTGGATGATTGACTGATCTGGCCTTGTAACAATAACCAAAACGGCCTTGCTGTGCTGGTACTGCGAACGGCTGAAAGCAAGGGGAAACTACAGCCGTAATTTTTCCCGAGGGCATGCAGCTTTACTGTATGATTACATGATGATGGCGTCCTCTTGGGTAAAATATTTCGGAGGTAAAATAGTCCCCCATTGGATCTCCGGGCGGGGACTACTCAAGAGGATGTCGTTATCAGGAGAAAGAAAACCGGCGTTCTACGGATCGGAGCGTGGAATGTCAGATCCCTTAATCGGGCAGGTAGGTTAGAAAATTTAAAAAGGGAAATGGATAGGTTGAAGTTAGATATAGTGGGAATTAGTGAAGTTCGGTGGCAGGAGGAACAAGACTTCTGGTCAGGTGACTACAGGGTTATAAACACAAAATCAAATAGGGGTAATGCAGGAGTAGGTTTAATAATGAATAGGAAAATAGGAATGCAGGGTAAGCTACTACAAACAGCATAGTGAACGCATTATTGTGGCCAAGATAGATACGAAGCCCACACCTACTACAGTAGTACAAGTTTATATGCCAACTAGCTCTGCAGATGACGAAGAAATTGAAGAAATGTATGATGAAATAAAAGAAATTATTCAGATTGTGAAGGGAGACGAAAATTTAATAGTCATGGGTGACTGGAATTCGAGTGTAGGAAAAGGGAGAGAAGGAAACATAGTAGGTGAACATGGATTGGGGGACAGAAATGAAAGAGGAAGCCGCCTGGTAGAATTTTGCACAGAGCACAACATAATCATAACTAACACTTGGTTTAAGAATCATGAAAGAAGGTTGTATACATGGAAGAACCCTGGAGATACTAAAAGGTATCAGATAGATTATATAATGGTAAGACAGAGATTTAGGAACCAGGTTTTAAATTGTAAGACATTTTCAGGGGCAGATGTGGACTCTGACCACAATCTATTGGTTATGACCTGTAGTTTAAAACTGAAGAAGCTGCAAAAAGGTGGGAATTTAAGGAGATGGGACCTGGATAAACTAAAAGAACCGGAGGTTGTACAGAGATTCAGGGAGAGCATAAGGGAGCAATTGACAGGAATGGGGGAAATAAATACAGTAGAAGAAGAATGGGTAGCTTTGAGGGATGAAGTAGTGAAGGCAGCAGAGGATCAAGTAGGTAAAAAGACGAGGGCTAGTAGAAATCCTTGGGTAACAGAAGAAATATTGAATTTAATTGATGAAAGGAGGAAATATAAAAATGCAGTAAGTGAAACAGGCAAAAAGGAATACAAACGTCTCAAAAATGAGATCGACAGGAAGTGTAAAATGGCTAAGCAGGGATGGCTAGAGGACAAATGTAAGGATGTAGAGGCCTATCTCACTAGGGGTAAGATAGATACTGCCTACAGGAAAATTAAAGAGACCTTTGGAGATAAGAGAACGACTTGTATAAATATCAAGAGCTCAGATGGAAACCCAGTTCTAAGCAAAGAAGGGAAAGCAGAATGGTGGAAGGAGTATATAGAGGACAATATTATGGAAATGGAAGAGGATGTAGATGAAGATGAAATGGGAGGTATGATACTGCGTGAAGAGTTTGACAGAGCACTGAAAGACCTGAGTCGAAACAAGGCCCCCGGAGTAGACAATATTCCATTGGAACTACTGACGGCCGTGGGAGAGCCAGTCATGACAAAACTCTACCATTTGGTGAGCAAGATGTATGAAACAGGCGAAATACCCTCAGACTTCAAGAAGAATATAATAATTCCAATACCAAAGAAAGCAGGTGTTGACAGATGTGAAAATTACCGAACTATCAGCTTAATAAGTCACAGCTGCAAAATACTAACACGAATTCTTTACAGACGAATGGAAAAACTGGTAGAGGCCAACCTCGGGGAAGATCAGTTTGGATTCCGTAGAAACACTGGAACACGTGAGGCAATACTGACCTTACGACTAATCTTAGAAGAAAGATTAAGGAAAGGCAAACCTACATTTCTAGCATTTGTAGACTTAGAGAAAGCTTTTGACAATGTTGACTGGAATACTCTCTTTCAAATTCTAAAGGTGGCAGGGGTAAAATACAGGGAGCGAAAGGCTATTTACAATTTGTACAGAAACCAGATGGCAGTTATAAGAGTCGAGGGACATGAAAGGGAAGCAGTGGTTGGGAAGGGAGTAAGACAGGGTTGTAGCCTCTCCCCGACGTTGTTCAATCTGTATATTGAGCAAGCAGTAAAGGAAACAAAAGAAAAATTCGGAGTAGGTATTAAAATTCATGGAGAAGAAATAAAAACTTTGAGGTTCGCCGATGACATTGTAATTCTGTCAGAGACAGCAAAGGACTTGGAAGAGCAGTTGAATGGAATGGACAGTGTCTTGAAAGGAGGATATAAGATGAACATCAACAAAAGCAAAACAAGGATAATGGAATGTAGTCTAATTAAGTCGGGTGATGCTGAGGGAATTAGATTAGGAAATGAGGCACTTAAAGTAGTAAAGGAGTTTTGCTATTTGGGGAGCAAAATAACTGATGATGGTCGAAGTAGAGAGGATAGAAAATGTAGGCTGGCAATGGCGAGGAAAGCGTTTCTGAAGAAGAGAAATTTGTTAACATCCAGTATTGATTTAAGTGTCAGGAAGTCATTTCTGAAATTATTCGTATGGAGTGTAGCCATGTATGGAAGTGAAACATGGACGATAAATAGTTTGGACAAGAAGAGAATAGAAGCTTTCGAAATGTGGTGCTACAGAAGAATGCTGAAGATTAGATGGGTAGATCACGTAACTAATGAGGAAGTATTGAATAGGATTGGGGAGAAGAGAAGTTTGTGGCACAACTTGACCAGAAGAAGGGATCGGTTGGTAGGACATGTTCTGAGGCATCAAGGGATCACCAATTTAGTATTGGAGGGCAGCGTGGAGGGTAAAAATCGTAGGGGGAGACCAAGAGATGAATACACTAAGCAGATTCAGAAGGATGTAGGTTGCAGTAGGTACTGGGAGATGAAGGAGCTTGCACAGGATAGAGTAGCATGGAGAGCTGCATCAAACCAGTCTCAGGACTGAAGACCACAACAAAATCAACAAGGCTTTCATGAGTTCTGCCAAATAATTTTGGTTAGTAGGAGGAAAATTAATTTGTGGCTCTGATGTGAGCCCGTTCGTGCTGTTCTGCATTTCGTCTGAAGTATTTCCCATTGCATTTTCGGAACCGCCCGACGCGTTAACATTCCAAATCAAATTATCCCCTTGGTCCATGTTGCTTAAGTTGTCGGACCGCTTACTTTTAGTTTGGTTACGTGTCTGCATTAGTTCAATTTATACCCAGTACGCAACACACTAATCACAGTAAATGTATCCCCCAAAAATTTCGACAGTTACACGAAAGGTACCCAACCTAGTACTCACTTTTTCACGCGCAAATAAATTTTTATCTTTGATCGAAACAGTGGAATTTACAAGCGAGAAAAAAAAAACACACACACATATAAAACACACAAATATAGAAAACAAAGCAACAAGACAAACAACACAACGCCGCTCAACAACGCAGTGAGTCTTTAGAAAGTCTCCTCAGAAACAACGCAGAAGTTGTTTGAGCACTGTAGGGAAAAAAAATTAAGATTATACAACGCTTGCAATCTAACGTCTCAGAGATTCCAGAGTCTAGCGGAATCACAGAACAGGGTCGCCATGTGTAATATTGCTACATGAATTTGCTATGCTGAAATCGGGTGCTAATAGTAGAATAAAAGCGGGTTAAAAGCTGTGAGCTGTCTGGGGAGAAGTTAACCGTGCATTACTGCGCAACTGTTTCACCAGGTAACTAGTCTAGGTTTACCACATTACCAATCAGACTAACATTGATTATAATCTTTTACAGTCATACAACAACCGGTAATATATCTATATATAAAAAGGAGAATTTAAATAAAAAGAAAGAAATCAGTTTATATTTGGAAATTTATTTTAAGATTGTTCATTGAAATTTCAGCATATTATACGTGAGTTATAAATGAGCTGGTGCCTTGTTTAAGGATTGTAAAAATGTGAGATTTTAATCTTACGGAACACATCAAATATGGAGCCAAGATTGGGAGACTGCATACAACCCTGCATTCACAAAACAACACCCAAAGAACGTTGAAACATAAGCAAGAAGAAATTAACCACAACCAACAGATTCAGTTTTCACCCAAAGAAATTACGTTCGTAACACAATCCTGTCCGTCATGTAATTACCACACACTGGTATACTAAATTCGTATTAACTCTTTGTGAAATCTTCCCAAAAAGAATAGCTGAAGGCTACTTTGATGATTACACCACATGCTCCACGTGGTCAACTTGGTTTACAGAAAGCGTATAACTCCACAGCAATTTTGATAATTAAAATAAATTCGATCGAAAAGCAATTGACAAAAGAAAAACCTTGAACTGGTTACTAACGTCTTACTATTAACCTGATGGGTCAAACAGTTATATAAGCACGTGGTACTGGTCTCGCAAAGTACACTCCACGTGGGTTGAACATAAAGAAAAGCATAAAGAAAAGTTGCTATATTGTAAAATACTGTCAAGACGAGACGTTATAATCACACAAGCATTCACATTTAAGATTGATGAACTTAGTTAGAGTTACTAATCAACACGTGGTTCCACTTTACTCACAAAGTAATGACAAAGCAACTACCGCAAAATAATGTGAACTTCACACGAGAATTACACTCCGCTGCAATTTAAGATAGCATTAGATATTTTAGAGCTAAATTTGAAATCAAGGTATTAAGTTTTCAGTTAGGCTGAACTTAAGAAATCCATTGTCCTACAGACTTAGCAGACACGCGCTTAGCCGGAGATCTTACCACTTCAGACGCTCGCCACGGTCCCACAGAAATTGCCTACTGCCGAGTGTGCTTCCTGAGGGTGGCTCACAATGACAAACGGAAGGGGCCAGAGGGGCAGCTTCCTATACCAACATGACAATGGACGGACAGAACCATACTAAGGATAGAAACCTCTTTGCTTTTAGGAAGCGTAGGTACCTGTTCCGACGTTGGTCCTACTGTTCTCTAGCAGATAGGCTTGTCTGCTACCCTCAAGCATGCAACTACAAATACATTTGCTCATTCATACTCTCACACAGAAGGGAAGGGGGATGACAGTATCTTATCATATACAGTATATAAAAGAAAGCGGATGTAGGTTCCGTATGAGACTGTGTGACATGAATTACATATAAACTGTGTTTTAAAGTGTAGTAGTGTGACAGATCGTTCTTGTTTATGTGTAAAAGTAACACGTTCCACTACTCAGTCTCCTCCCAGATAGTCAGAAACGCCACAGTAAATTTAGGAGAGGAATTTACTCCATAAATGACTACAGATTTAAGAAATTAAACATGAAAGGAATCCAACAGAGACCTTTCACATTATCTATGTGATCGTTCCGGATTAAGTTATTCGTAATTGTGAACCCAAAGGATTTGGATGGACTTACAACCTTTACATCTGTGTGATTTTTCGTGGAACCGACATTTAGCGGATTCCTTCTATTATTCATGTGAATGGAATCACACTTTCCATTATTCAGAAACAGAGGTGTCTTGTCCCAATAATTTTGCTATTGGTTTTGATCATCTAATGATTTTACGAGACGGCATGTGATAGCATCATCTGCAGACACTGTAAGATGCCTGATATTCTAAGAGGGCTGCCGTGAGTGCGTGCTGCAGTGTTTATGTAGGTGAGGAAGAACAGCAGATGGCCTATAAAACTTCCTTGGCGAACGTTAGATATTTCTTCTGTTTCACTCTGTGGCTCATTGTCGTTTACTACGAACTGTGACCTTTCTTACAGGAATTCACGAATCCAGTGACACAACTGAGACGATACTCCATAGGAACGTAACCTGATTACAAGTCACTTGTGAGTAAGGGTGTCAAAAACCTTCAGGAAATCTAAAGATGTGAAATCAACTTTACGTCCTCTTTCGATAGCACTCATTACTTCGTGAGAATGAAGAGCTGGTTCTGTTTCACAAGAACGATATATTTTTAATCCGTGTTGGCTATTTGTGAATAAATCGTTGTCTTAGAAGCAAAACATAATGTTCGAACACAGTATACGTTCTAAAATTATACTGCAAATCGATATTAGTGATATGCGTTTGTAAATCAGCGGATTGCTCCTATTTTCTTTCTTCTGTATAGGTGTGGCCTCTGCAACTTTCCAGTCCTTAGCAAATGATCTATCGTCGAGCGAGCGGCTGTATATTATTGTAGTGTGTGGAGGTACTGTATCAGCGTACTCTGGGAGAAACATAATTGCCACACTATCCGGTACTGAAGAGTTGCCTTTATTAAGTGATTTAAACTGATTTTCTACGCCGAGGATATCTACTTACAAGTTATCATACTGATGCTGACAGTTGGTCTTGATCCGTATTCTGGAATATTTACTTTGTCTTCTTTGGTGAAGGAAATTCCCAAAAACTGTGTGTAGTAAATCTCCTTAAGTGGCACTGTCATCAATAACATTACCATTGCTATAACGCAGTGCAGATATTGATTGTGTCTTGCCATCGATGTTCTTTACATATAACAAGAATTTCTTTGGATTTTCTGCCAGATTTCGAGACAGAGTTTCGTTATGGAAACGATTAAAAGTATCTCATTGTAACGGGACATCCTCCTCTGGCATTACTTTTCCTCAACACTAGTTGTCGATACCGGTATTATTTTTTGAATTTTGGACAGGTCAGTAATATCACAGCTGTTTTTATGAAAACTAGTATAATGTTATACATTGTATGCTATAATTCATGCCAAAATTTAAGAAAAGGAGTTAATTTATTTTCCATGTTACAATCGGTAAGTACTGGCTCTGAATGTACTGTTACAATTTTTTTTAGAAACATTTGAAATTACGAATGATTTGTTACACTTAAAATTTCTATTATTAATTACGCAATCTGGTACTACTTACTATGTTTCTTTCTGGATTCATTTATGAAATAATAATCGAAATTTATGGAAATTCATTTGTCAAGAAAAATTTAAGCCATTTGGAATATGGTTATTACTTCAGGGTGAGGTAGGTGTAAGCACGCCTTTGATGTGATCAGACGTATTTTTGTACTCTGTGCGAACAATGTCAGTTCGGCTTTGTTATTGTGACAAATCAATAGACTGTTTGATGTACTAAAATGTGACAAAATATATCAACGTAACAAAAAATTCTGGAACAATGATCTTCAAATTAATTTAGATCAATCCAACCCTGAGGATCTAAAATGTGACACTGTGGCTTCAAGAATTTGAACCCTAGACAAGACTAACTGTAGCCAACTCTACATAAAAAGCTAAGTAAACTAGAAAGTTTATTGTAATCTTCGCTCCTCTCAAGTCTTCAGAAAACACTTTGCTTATTGTGAACAATAGCTGCAAATAGGAAGGAGAGAGGAGATTACATCACACTGAAGTCCGTAGTAGGGTGTATGATCCGACCTGGTTTATATGCCATGAGGGATCAGTATCATTTATTCTTAATTTATTTGGCATATATCGGTCAGGTACCGCCCCCACCGTTTTTACGCAAGACCAGGACTTTTAGTCAGATCGGTCGTCAAAATTTTGATTGCACATCCACTGCACGCTTCACTTCACTCCGACTGTATACCAGCATAGTTTCTATGTACTTCGAAAGCTCACAGCAGGTGGTCTGAGTCTACATGCAGAATTCGTTCGTGTGATGGAAAAAGAACTCGAATAAAACGCTTGTTAAATATCTGAAGGGAGTACCCTCTGCGAGTCAGGTGGGGTGCACCTGCCCCAGTCGACAATCAGAACCCGCGAGCAGTGGGACCGTCGTGTCAGCGTGAGCATATCAGTCGGCTGCGGAGCCCGGCCGCCATTTGCATGCATATTTCCCGACGAGATATTGGCCGCCTCGGCACTGTCACAGCCTTCTTCGTCACGGCGATTTAATCTCGGAGGCGCGTCACGTGCTGGGACCCCGGTTCTCCTTCCACTGGCGAGGATCTGCCAGACGGAGTGGCGTTCTCGCTCCTTACCGCCGTCTGGCTACGCCGAAAAGCGTGCGGCGCGCTCGCCCGACTACGGCGGAAAAAAATAATACGAAATCACACAAAAACGACGACGGGGACAACTGGCTGTGACGCCAGCGGAGGCTGGCCTCTCGCGCTGGGTACAGGCAGGGCGCCCGTCGGCGAGAGATTGGCTGCGGCGCCGAAATGAGATGCGTTTCACATAACGCGCCGCGCTACCCGGTGTGACGTTTTAATTAAACGGATTTTTGTTGGCCGGAAAGGCGTGCTGCTGTCGAGAAGCGACGGCTCTGACAAAACGCCGAGCATTTTGGTTGACTGCCGGGCGGCACTGTGGAGACTGGGTGGGGAAGGGGGGGGGGGGGAAGAGAGGGGGAGTTGATGGTAGACGGGCGCGTGTCTGGCGCGGCGTGGCGGTCGGGCAGCGACGCGTCACGACAGTGACGCGTACGTCGGCACTGTTTACTTCAGCTTCAAAAAGCGTTTTCACTCTCGTGTTTACGTAGCTGCAGGTACAGAATCCGTTGACGGAATTACTCTACAAATCTGTTAATGTTGACTGACCATCAGCCACATCTTCATCATAGTCATCATCACCTTCACTTCAAGTATAAGGTCTTTTTTAACATTATATTTAGTTTGTTTACTTGTCTCTGTGCCGCGCGGAGTGGCCACGCGGTTTGAGGCGCCTTGGCACGGACTGCGTGGCCCTTCCCAACGGAAGTTCGAGTCCTCACTCGGGCATGGCTATGTGTGTTGTTCTTAGCATAAGTTAGCTTAAATAGTGTATAAGTCTAGGGACCTATGACTTTGGCAGTTGGGTCCCTTAGGAATTCACACACATTTGTGTCTCTGTCGTTTTGCTAGGTATAAATTTTGAAATTGATTATAAGCCAGCTTCCCAATGCCCATTGAGCTGAAGACTTTAAAAATAGCTCATAATTGGATGACAATGCAATATTAACTCATTTTCTTGTCGGTCAGTTCAGTATGAGTCGAGGTGGAACGGGTGAAAAAGGTTGGTATTGCCTGTAATGTTGGCTGCTGTGCAGGGCCGGCATGTTGTGTGGGTGGTATCAGAATGTGCACCAGGTGGTTAGCGAGCGGATGGGCATGGCTGAGGTGTGAGATGAGGAAAGGGAGAGGGCCACCCCTTTCTTGTCTGTGTCTGTTCAGTACATATTTCACAGTTGGCTTTAAACT
Organism: Schistocerca serialis cubense; assembly: GCF_023864345.2. Taxonomy (NCBI): domain Eukaryota; kingdom Metazoa; phylum Arthropoda; class Insecta; order Orthoptera; family Acrididae; genus Schistocerca; species Schistocerca serialis. Next base: position 583,387,956 of record NC_064643.1, read on the forward strand.
AACTTGCTGATGAACTAGAGACTTGAAATTTTAAATATTGCGGAAAACTGGATGACAATTGAAGATTAACGCGCTTACGTGTCGGGTGCATGACGGAGAGTACATTTTGACTACTGACATTTTCAATGAGCTAGAGACATAAAACTTTCAGTGCGAGTCAGAACTGGATGACAACACAAAGTTAAACCTCTTTCTTGTCTGGTATGTGGCGGAGAGTACTCTGTGTACCAATGCCATTTCCTCTTTTTCTTGATCTAGGCACAAATGGTTCACAGAAAGAAGGATTGCTGGTAAGTCTCCATGTGGTCTCAAATGCCTCTAGTTGTTACCTTTGCCTTTGTTAACTCAGGTGAAGAAAAACTGAAATAAACCTGAAATTTATCACGTTTCTCTGTTTTAATCTCATCAAAGTGTTTGAAATCGACTGAAAACTTGGGCACACACAAGACTAAAAGTAGAAAATAATTAGTGAAACAAAAATTAATTTTTAATATACCACATTTTTAAATTAAACTAAAAAGTATAAATAATTTCTCTCAATTCGGCACATATTCCTAACACCATACAAACAGTCATGAATATTTCTATGTGAATTTTTTTATAGCTATGAAAATACTTCTAAGATTTAAAATAAAAAATGTAGGGTGCATGCAGTACATAATTGGTTCGTGAGCTGCTCACCTTCTTACGATTACTCTACTTGCTGACTGAATCATCAGTAGTTCACCTCTCCACTATTCAGTCATATGGTACCCCAAGTTTATCATTTCAAATTTAGCAATTTTGATAGCAATTAAAAATTCAGAATCTAAATTTCCAAGACTATATGTATGGTGTCAGGAATATGTGTGGAATTAAGAGAAATCATTTTATACTTTTTGGTCTGATTTATAAAACGGTATATGAAAATTCATTTTTATTTAAACAATGAATTTCATTCTGCCTGTTATAGTACCCATTGCTTCTCTCGTCTGCCTAACTTCTTTTTCCAAGTGAGTAAAATCTTTTTATGAGGAGCAGTAATCCTTCTCCTAGATCATCCATTAAATGCACTGGACAAGGTCTAGAAAGGGTACTGTATTTGCATGACGTATATCAAAATGTGCGCTTGAAGCAGACTGTGACGTGGAAGAAAATATATGTAGAGTTTCGTAGTGTGAGTGTGGGTAGAAGCGTTTGTTACTTCATAGCATGAAACAGATTTTAAATACGAGGCACACATCACTCACAGAATATATTTGAAAACGGAGATAGGGTAAAGCTAGCCAGGGAAGTCATCTCCTTCCATTTACTGACTGCACCAACTAAATACGTATTAGAACATGTATGTAAGATTCTGCATCCTATCTACATCTTAGTTTGCGGCTGTAAGTTGCGTTAAGAGTAGCATTAATATCTACAATTACAGTCGTGATTTTGTGCATACTCTTTAAATTGTTTTTAAGGTGTGCTGGATAATTTCTCTTGCTCATAAATTCCACTGTTTCAGTCAACATTTATTGTACTTCTTCTGTCTGATCTGACCTATCTAATTAAAGTAGCCAACCTCTCCTCAGTGTCCAGTACTAATCAGCGAAATTACAGAACTGATTTTGGATAATGCAATCTGGTGTAAAGGCACTAAGCAATGTGTCTGGAGTGGGATCATCTATAATTCTTTCCTGTGATATGGAATTTACTAGCAATGAAAGCAATAGTCATAGAATACGATATGCAAAATTTATTTCATAGTCAACATTGTAGTTCCCAAGGATTGGACCATTATTATTCATATTCTCATCTCAAGTGATATACTACAGTTGAAACGGAACTTGTTGTCATGTTCCATATTTATTCCATATTTTTATCAATAATTTCCAGTTTAGGAGAATTATGGCGAGAGTGTTTTTACTCTGCAGAAATAAATCTATGGGTAACGAATAGAAGAGAATGAACCAAGCGCTGTTTATTTATTTATTCACTTATTTTTATTTCGTGTATGCCACGTTTCCCTGTATCCCTTCCCTTGCGCAACCTGGGCCTTATGAATGAGATATTAGGTGAAGTAGCAGAAAGCTTTGATCAGAGGTTGTATCACTGCACGGACCGGAGTGGCCGAGCGGTTCTAGGCGCTTCAGTCTGGAACCGTGCGACCGCTACGATGGCAGGTTCGGATCCTGCCTCGGGCATGGATGTGTGTCATGTCCTTAGGTTCGTTAGGTTTAAGTAATTCTAAGTTCTAGGGGACTGATGACCTCAGATGTTAAGTCCCATAGTGCTCAGAGCTCAGAGCCATTTGAACCTTTTTCTTTTTTTTTTTTTTTTTTTTGTAGCACTGCATGAGTAGAGTGGTTCTGTGATAGGATAGTACCAACCCCTAAACACGAACAAGTTTGGCAAAGAAAGTGTGCAAGTCAGGTCAGAGAGCTCGCAAAGACAGGTTGGCGAACCATCCCCTTCCACCACCTTTTGAACGAACAATGTTTAGGCGCGGTGTCCGCAGGTCCACTTGCTCCTGGGTAGCGGCGCTGGACAGACGTGGAGACGCAGCTCTCTATTTTGGTAATGTTAACAGAGGTATCAGAATGTCTCATAACCACTCGTTAATAAAGTCTGGATGTAGAAATCAGGTGTGAGAGTACTACCAAACGCCCACAAGGGAGTTTATTTTCATAATTCAGCCAAATTTCAGTACGAACTTCGCGTTTGGGTCTTGGTCAGGCCACGCATCATGGGCCTTTAGCTTACGGTCGTATTATTGCTCTGTGTTTAAAGGAAGTTCAGTCATTTAATGTATTTTAATGTCGACTTTCTTTTACAGTAATATTTTGGTTTTTTTAATTATTTTTATATGTATTCTTTGTATACATGCTTTCCCGCCACGTGGTCGGTTGGAGCAGCCGACACCTTGGTAAACTGCAGTTTCGGTCGGAAAATGTATAGTAGTCGAGTGAATAACCATACGATAGTGGGTGAGTGTAAGATAGAGAAGGAATAATCCTGTGTGTCAGTAATTTTTGTATTTCTGTTGGCTACAGCTACTTGGCAATGTGTGTGGAATAGTATTGATGCTATATTTAGCTAATGTTTCTTGTGCTCCTATAACTATTTGATTCGCCTATAATGAATTGCGTTACGTAAAATACAAGGTTTAAACTCTTGTATCTAGGACAGTTCAGTTTTTAATGTCCATTGATGGAATAAAGACTTGAAAAATTTTCCCGCCGTATGATAGTAAAAGTTCTTCCCCCACTACAGAACTATCAGTTTAATGAGTAGTGGTTGCAAGATACTAACACGAACTCTTTGTAGTGGAATGGAACAACCAGTGGAGCTGACCTCGGGGAAGATCAGTTTGGATTTCGGAGAAATGTAGGAACACGTGATACAACACTGAGCCTACAAATTATCTTAGGTTAAGGAAAGGCAAACTCACGTATACAACATCTGCAGGCTCAGAAAAAGTTCTTGACAATGTCGGCTGAAATACTTTCTATGAAATTCTGAAGGCAGCTACTATAAACTACGGGAACGAAAGGCTACTTAAAATCTGTACAGTAACCAGACGGCAGACATAAAAGTCAAGGGACATGAAAGGGAAGCAGTGGTTGAGAAGAGAGTGAGACAGGATTGCAGCCTATCGGCAACGTTATTCAATCTGTGCAATGAGCTAACAGTAAAGGAAACAAAACAAAAGTTTGAAGTAGGGATTACAGTTCAGTGAGAAGATATAAAGACTTTGCCGATGACATTGTCGCTGTGTCAGAGAAAACAAAGGACTTAGAAGAGCAGCTTAACGCAATGGACAGCGTCTTGAAAGGAGGTTATAGAATGAACATCAACAAAAGCAGGACGAGGACAGTGGAATGTAGTCTAATTAAATCAGATGATGCTGAGAGAGTTAGATTAGGAGACGAGACACTTAAAGTTGTAGATGATATTTGTTATTTTGTCAGCAGTACAACTGATGTTGGCAAAAGAAGAGAGAATATAAAATGGATACTGGCAATGGCAAGAAAAGCGCTTCTGAAAGAAAAGAAATCTCTTAACACCGAACATAGATTGAAATGTCAGGAAGCCTTTACTGAAAGCATTTTTGTGGAGTATAACCGTGTATGAACAGTTTAGACGAGAAAAGAATGGAAGCTTTTGAAACGGCGCTACAGAAGAATGCTGAAGATTAGGTAGGCAGATCGCTTAACTAGTTAGGAGATATTGAAAAATATTGGGGAGAAAACAAATTTATGGCACAACGTGACTAGAAGTTGGAACTGGTAGATAGACACATCCTGAAACATCAGTGGATCATCAGTTTAGTGTTGGAGGGAAGCGAGGTTGGTAAAGGGAGACCAAGAGATGAATGTAGTAAGCAGTTTCAGAAGACTGTAAGCTGCAGTAGTTATCCGGAGACGAAGTGGCTTGCAGAGTATAGAGTAGCACGGAGAGCTGCTTCAAACCAGTCTTCGGACGGAAGACCACAATAACACATAGAGAAAAATTTTTACACTGCTTTAATGTACTCATTTATGACATACTGAAACATCATGCGACTATACGATTTTTTTTGGCCACACCACATCCCTGTTCTTTTGTTTGTTTGTTTTACACAACTCATGACCAACTGCGCTTTGAGGTGTAAGGTATGTGTGTGTTCATAATATTTTGTTGTTATCTCTATAATCCATCACACAAGTGTTCCTAATGGATTTCCGCAAGAAAAGTGTTTTTCCTTTTTTTTTTTCAGCCTACACCAGATGATTATCTGCAACGCAGACTGAAACCAACAGTCGGTAAATAAAAGAAAGTTAATCCAGACGGTGTTTGTTTATTATAGCAAAAGGGTCACGGCTCCTAAGACATGGCGTAAATTGTAATTTACTTTGGGCTTTTCGCTTTACTCCAACATGAGACGATGAAGCATGGGGGGCAGGCCACGCTTATACGTCACCTTGTGGAGATAGCTGATCGCCGCCCAACACTGGAAACGCGAAGCGACCCTCCGTACGCTAGTTACGCACAAAAATAAATAACACCACTTCAAATAAAATGTGGCGACCATCAGTTGTAGGTTGGGTTGATGTAGGGGTGCATATCACTCAGCGGGAGTGATATTGAAAACAAAAGCCAATTTCGCACTTGGGCCCGGCAACTGTCTAAACGGCACCGTGGAGCACAACATACCAGCGCGCTGGTACCGTATCGATCAGTCTGTTCTTCTAATGGGAGCTCCCTTCGATGTCTGAGCTTCACAGTCTCTCAGCAGAGTCTCAGCGACATGGAACGCGAACAAATGCTGGCATGTGATTCAATTTGTCGTCACTTAAAACAGGTTGCAGTAGATTTGTCAGTTAATTTCAAAGGGAACGAAAGCGGGCGTTTCACGCTCTATTTCAAAAGTTCCGTAGAGGTCGTGAGTAGTTCTTCCAGTACGTTCGGATGAAAGTACAAATATTCAGTTAACTACGTGGGCGGCTGAAGGATTCTTTATAGCTCAGTAACAAGTTCAGCCAATACAAATGTTGATTGTCGCTAAAAAAAATGGTTCAAATGGCTCTGAGCACTATGGGACCTAACTTCTGCGGTCATCAGTCTCTTAGAACTTAGAACTACTTAAACTTAACTAACCGAAGGACATCACACAAGTCCATGCCCAAGGCAGGATTCGAACCTGCGACCATAGCGATCGCGCGGTTCCAGACTGTAGCGCCTGGAACCGGATTGTCGCTATCTGATAAACGAAATAACAGCAATATTTTAATTATTTGCACTCGGGGACATCATAATTCATTGATTAACTAATTAACTACTCTAGAAAGAGAGCATAAACGAAACATACTATTCAGAAGTTTGAATTTGTTCATTTATTTGCATTCAATAATAAGCAACAAGAGAAGAATTTTTACGATCCAATTGGCCAGCAGCGTTGAACATGTCTCTCAGAGCGTTCTTTAAGTGGTCGAATAAAGTAGCCGGATTATTTTCGCCAATTCTCATGTGCTCTACTTAAGTAATGAAGTTGCGCCCTCTCTGTCCTACGTAAAATTTATTGCAATCCTGACATTCGATGTTGTATTTGCCGGGGTATGTGTAACTTGGTAATTTTGTCCTTCTCGAGTGAAGATTGTGGTGGATATTGTTGTTGATTCTATATGCATAATGGATGCTTTATTTTTCAGTAGTGATTTTAATTTCTTTGATATTGTGCCTAAATATGTTACAAGGATATAACTCAACAGAAATAAAAATAAAGAAAAAAACTAGACCAACATACTTTCCTATAACATATTTAGGCAGAATTTGAAACAGATTGAACACCCTAATGGAGAACGCGAGTATCCAATACCTACATGGAACTAACAATTTCACTCAGGAAAAATAATATTATTGGTATATACATATCCAGATATATACAATATCGAATGTCAGGACTGCAATACACTTTATGTAGAACAGACAGGGTGCAACATCAGTGCTTCAATAGAGCACTTAGCGAAAAGAATTCAACATTCTTCGACCATTTAAAGAATGGTAGCCACAACGCAGAACGAATTTAGTTAGCAGAGAAAATTTTAATCATATTACCGAAAGGTTTAATAATCGACGTTCTTGAAGCGATAGAAATCTACATAAACCAATACAGAGCCTTGAGCAAATGGATGTAAGTAGGCTGTTTATGTTTTCTTATTGGCAACGTTACGTAGCGCTCTGTATGAAAATCACTGGCTGTGCTGTGTGCAGTCTGTGGCTAGTTTGCATTGTTTTCTGCCATTGTAATGTTGGGCAGCTGGACGTGAACAGCGCGTAGCGTTGCGCAGTTGGAGGTGAGCCGCCAGCCGTGGTGGATGTGGGGAGAGAGATGGCGGAGTTTTGAAATTTGTAAGACTGGATGTCATGAACTGCTATATATATTATGACTTTTGAACACTAGTAAGGTAAATACATTGCTTGTTCTCTATCAAAATCTTTCATTTGCTAACTATGCATATCAGTAGTTAGTGCCTTCAGTAGTTTGAATCTTTTATTTAGCTGGCAGTAGTGGTGCTCGCTGTATTGCTGTAGCCTGAGTAACGAAGATTTTTGTGAGGTAAGTGATTTGTGAAAGGTATAGGTTAATGTTAGTCATGGCCATTCTTTTGTAGGGATTACTGAAAGTCAGATTCCATTGTGCTAAAAAAATAGTGTGTGCCAGTTTAAGCACAGTCATATATAATTGTTCTAAGGGGACGTTTCATATGGCGACCCTGCCAGGATACCTCACTGGAATCTTCTGATTTTGTTCTTGTAGTTTGTGTAATTAGTGTAGCTATTGTTTATTGCTAGTGCATAATCATAGAGAGAATTTCCTTTGCAGTTGTAGTTTTCATTCTTGTACAGTAAAACAGTTGTGGCGTGGATGTAGATTTGCACCAAGTATTTCGCAGCTGCGCTTGCAATTAACGAGATATTATTTTCAAAGCTATGTTAATGTGTTCTCTTATTTTTGCTCTTCAAATTGTGCTTTTCTGTGTTATCGTGTGAAATGTTGTGACAATAATGGAGTGTGAAAAACGTAATACTAGGCTCCAAAGTAAACTGAGAAATGACAGTGAAGATGAAAGCAGTGTGTTAGCGCCGCCGAATAATGAATGAACTAATGTTCAAAGTAGTAATTTGGTAATTGCGCATAGGGAAATGGAGTAGGCTGCAAATAATGGCGTAGACAGTGAAACAAATAGTGAACAGGGTAGCATTATCGATCGCTCGGTCGGCAACAGCTCGCCTCAGGAATCCGAAATGACAGGCCACAATCTTGCAAATACTGTAGATACAGGTTTTGCATCCTCACCGTTTTCTCAAATAAGTCAAGACACATATTCTGCTTTTCAAAATGCGAATACTGCCAGTTCAAATGCATTGCCGAATAGCACTGAGAAACATATTTCAGACACCAGTGCATTGTTAATACAATTAATGCAACAAATGGGACAAAAGCTTCAAAAGTTAGACACGATGGAACAAAATCAGAGACAAACACAGCAAAAGCTTCAAAAGTTAGACGCAATGGAACAAAATCTTCAAAAGTTAGACACAATGGAACAAAATCTTTGGAAGTAAGACACCACGCTTGAACAAACACGTGAAGATTTAACTACTGAATTACATAACATTGAATGGAAATGTCAAAAAGTCTGTAATGATGTAAAAACACAAATTTGTGAGCATTTTCAACCTATTTTTTTGTGGCATGAAAATGCATCACAGAGTCACAAAGCAGCCATAAAAGAACTGCAAACTTTTGTTCATGAAAATCATGAGACCTTGCAAGCTAAAATTGACTCAATTGCATCTACCAATTCGGTTATGCAACTTGCAAAAGCTCAGGAAAACTTAAACGTCACATTAGATACTCTGAAAATTGGTTCAGAAAGATACATGGAGGAAATTAGTTCATTATCAGAGAAAGTAGTCGAACTTTCGGATCAGCTAAATAATTTGTCTACAAAGGTAGATGATGATCTGAATGACACAAGACCTGTAGCCTTCACTGACACTGAAGAGTATGAACAATTCAGAAAATTCAAACAAAATCAAAATCAAATTAATACACAGTACAAAAGAGAAATCCGGGAAGTACAAGATCAGTTGGCACAAGTAATACAAGAATTATGTATTTCAGAGGACACTCACTCTCCAGTACAGAAAGAGGGACATAGAAATACGGAACAACCACAAAATAATAACACAGGACACTTCGGAAATTATGAAAGAAATTGGCAAGGTGCACCGAATTTTGAAAAGGAACCGCCGAAACGACGTAACAATGACATGATGATTTTGACTATAAGCTCTTCATTACTACACGTAAATTTAAAACATTTAAGAATTCTGGCAACGACATTCATCCACAAGCGTGGCTCCATCAATTCTCTCATTATTTTACTCCCAACTGGTCATTAGAACACAGATTAGAATTTATGTGTGGCTATTTAGAGAATGAACCAGCTGTAAGAATGCGATTGGTCATTCACGATTGCCGCAGTGAAGGAGAATTTTACCATGCCTTCCTCTCAGCATATTGGTCTCAAGCTACACAAGACCGAGTAAAGCATAGCATGATGATCATGAAACACTTTGAACAATCTGAATTTTCCAGTCTTGTCAAATATTTTGAAGACATGTTGCATAAGAATCAATATCTTTCAAACCCATACAGCCGTTCAGAGCTCATCCGCATTTGCTTAATGAAATTGCCTGAACATTTAAGAAATATTATTTTGGCAGGACGTTGCAAAGACGACATTGAAGCTTTTCAGGGACTCTTACAAGAATTAGAAATTGACACAGACAGTCGCGGGATGCGAAAACAGGAAAACAGTCACTACAGGTCACATCCGTCACAATTCAGTGACGACAGAAACAATAACGGGACACGACAAGTCTATTCTTACAACGCAAATCGTGACCAAAACAGACACCACCCATATGACAACCACTGGCAGAGTAATAATAGTTGCAGAGAAAGATCACATTTCCGTAGTAATGAATATGACATAGATTAGCATAGAAACAGACAATATGGGAACAAAAACAATTATTATCAAGGGAGACAGAATAACTTCAGATGCAACAGTTCAGCGCGCAGTTACGATTCTGGGAGAAATTCTCCACCACATGACCGACAAACAAGAAACTATGTAAACTACCGAGAAAACAACAGACCTGAATTCCATCAGAACTGGCGGGATTCAAACAGAGCAGGGCACTCTCGACAAGGTGAATTTGTAGAAGTTAGGTCTCCTAATGACAATAACGACACACGCCAACAAAGAGACAGACAATGACTCGCACCGCAGGCAGCCACGTGCGTCGGCTGGGCTTCAGAAAAATAACATAAGCTAACCTTGAGATAAATTCCAGTATTCCTGACCGACGTATACCACATGATAATTGCGTTGAAACTGAAACTCAGCATACTAGGAAGAGTAGAGGTTTACACCATATTTCACGTGTAAAACCAATTAGTGAGAGATAATCTGCCTTTTAACTTAGTCTTTGCCATAAAACTTTTCACTTTACGTTACTAATATGCTTTGTCAGACTTAGAATCTGTTAACATGCAACAATGTCAAGAACCAAGAGAACTTATTTCAACAGAAATTACGAATGCATTTTTATAGTGAGCAGACGACACAGTGTTGTTATTTTTACATTCTTGCTTTTTAGTTGCACGATTACGTAACGACTATCAGGCTTACATACTTAGAACATATACTGCTAATGAGATTTTAATGCAACATTTTGGTTTAGTTGAAAAGATACTCTTTATTTGACGTACATTCTGTGAGATTAAAGATGACTTAGAATTTGGTTTCTTTGACAGCTACACGATTATATCACAACGCTACTAATGTGTGACACAATTTACATTATTGCTTTTGCGCTGCATCTGTTTTATATCTGCTCAATTTTTCTGAATTATTCTGGAAAGTAAAACATATTTTAGTAGTAACTTTTGTGGTACAGCTACAATGAGACAACCTTTTCCATAGCACAACAATATGTTACAGCACAGTACTTTCTTCATCACGGCAATAAGCGTAATAACTAAGATATCTATACGCAAAGCAATTCACTTTTGTTTATCATGAGGTAAGTACATTGACTTCTGCAGAACTTAGCTTTCGGAGGACGATACCTACAACACTTCCACAGAGATTATCTTACAACAAGATGCACAATTTAGCGCTATAGTACACGTATTTGAGTGATTAATTTTGTACTTAAAACATTTATTTTTAAAGATATTTGAAGTACAATGATACAAAGGTTTTCCATTATACATTTCATTCCATTGCTGTAATCTGTAACACCTGAGGGTATAATTACATTAATCCTCATGGAGGTACATGCTTACTTTGTGTACCATGCGTTTGGCATGCACAAGGAGCCCTCGCTAATATGGTATTTGCTTATACAACTTTACACATCGATATTATATTTCTCTTACACATAAATTTCAAAGCTATCTGATCATTTAACTGGGAGAGACAAACATGTTTTTATTACTATGTCAGTGACAGATGTTTACGCAATTACACAGTTGGATAACTTCACACTTATAAAACTGTATTTTGTCTATACTTTATGAACTGTTCATATTTTTTTGGAACCATTGTGATACTATGAGAGCTTTGAATGATATATTTGGTAAGGGAGCATGATTTTAAAGTACGTTTGAGGTAGATGACACTATTGAAATGAGCAGATCATTTTTTTTAGGTTTTGAAATTATTACAGAAAGCTACGACGTTTTTGAGATTTGGCTGAGATTTTATGATGTTATTATTATGATGACAATGTGTATTATGCTACTGAGGTATGTTTACGATCAATAAGCTGATGCTATATGAGGAATTTGATTATGCTATGCACTTATTATGATGAAATATTGAAGTGTCGACGCAAGATTGACGTGTCGACAAATATGTATATGTGTAATAAGGTAAGGAGTAATGAGTAGCGGTTATGCACTCTGATTTGTGAAAAAGGATGTTGGAAACCTAGAATGGTACTTTAAGAGTTATGAAATGTGTGTAAATGCGTGAATGTATCACAATGCCGCTGAAAATTTTTTGCACACTCTTATATTCATAGGACTTTATTTCTACAGATTCGTAACGCAAATATTTCGAACTGTGAAATTTTATTTGTATCAAACTGTCACTGTAGCGGAAACTGATGTCGTAAATATTTCGGTAAGGAAGGTACATCACTGTAAGCACCCAGCTGCACGACAGTTACCTGAAAAAAAGCCATTAGTGTGTGCCTTTCAGAGGCACAGCTGGAAAAACTGATCATTTAACTGAGACAGACAAACATTTTTTTACTACATCAGTGACAGATGTTTACGTAATTACACAGTTGGATAACTTCACACTTATGAAATTGTATTTTGTCTGTACTTTGTGAACTGTTCATATTTTTTCGGAACCATTGTGATACTATGAGGGCTTTGAACGATGTGTTTGGTATGGGATCATGATTTTTAAAGTACGATTGAGGTAGATGACACTGTTGAAGTGGCAGAGATTTTTTTTAGGCTTTGAAATTATTGGAGGAAGCTACGACGATTTTGAGATTTGGCTGAGGTTTTATGATGTTATGATGACGATGTGTATTACACTGTTGCGGTATGTTTATGATCAATAAGCTGATGTTAAATGACGAATTTGATTATGCTACGTATTTATTATGATGAAATATTGAAGAAGTGTCTACAAATATGTATACGTGTAATAAAGCAAGGAATAATGAGTAGTGGTTAAGGACTCTGGTTTGTGAAAAAGGATGTTGGAAACTGAGAATCGTACTTTAAGAGTTATGAAATGTGTGTAAATGCGTGAATGTATCACAATGCCAATGAAAACTTTTTTAACACTGTTTTATTCATAGGATTTTGTTTCTACACATTTGCAATGCAAATTCTCGACCTGTGAAATTTTTTATATGAGACTGTCACTGTAATGCAAACTGGTGTCGTAAATATTTCAGTAAGAAAGTTAAGTGATCACCTTCACATAATGAGTCAGGGGCACCCAGCTGCGCGACAGTCGCCTCAAAAAAAGCCATCAGGGTGGGCCTTTCAGAGGCACAGGTGAAAAAAAAAGGGGGGGCCATTATCCTCGCTATTGACATTCCTTTGTAGAAAGCATTGCAAATACGACATGCTCATTACTTGGAAACATGATTACTCGTACTTTGTGCTACTTACTGAAATGCTTATGAATTGATGGGAAATATTTGTACACCTGCACACCTGATTATGACAAGTGTCTTTCTACGAGAGTTGAGAGAATTTCTACTAACTTATAAAATGTCACATGACTATTGAATGATATTTTTATGCTTTATACATAGTTGCTTATTTCATTTGATATGTTTCCCAGCTGTGTTGCAGCATTGGTTTTATAAAATAAAATTAAATGCATTTGCTAATGTGAACACTTTCTGTCAACAGATCTATTAAATAATTATTTTATGATCCACATTCTTCGAAAAAGAAGCTCTTGGAATGGAAAGAACAATAAAAAGGGACTAATAACAGTAACTGCATATATAATTTTCTTTTCAAGTACTTGGTAATTTTTCATAGGATTAGTTTCTGTGGTGCAACACTTTAATTACATAGACATTAAGATGTGAATATACATTTCCCTTATCTGCGTTGTTGTCTTTAGTGTACTATTTTTTCTGCTTGTGGGTTTGTCATGTTTAGATATAAGTTATTACATTTACTGCTGCTAGCTTTGCCAATTTGCATTTTTTTCATTGCTGTTTGTATTAATTGTTTTGTGCTGCTGCATTGCCTCATCCCTTAGTTTAGCATCTGAGCTCAGTAGATTTAAGTTAGCTTAAGATGGGGTAGGCAATATAAGAGAACAAGTTGTGATGAATTGGAAGAAATGCATTGCGAAACTATAAGAAAATGGTTTGGCCAAAAAAGTATTTTGAAAGAGGATATGAACCAAAAAAGTAGGGTTTAGGGACAACAGGTTTAGGTAGGATTTTCTTGGAAATAAATGATGAGGTAAGATAATGGAAAATAAAAAATGAGGTAATAAATGTGTGAACATATAAATACAGAAAGCATGCTTGGATAGAGTTTTTTTGGTGGAAACAAATGTTGAAATAAGAGGAAAGATATATGGAATGAAGTTTTGGGATGGACTGCAGTACCAAATGTCACACTGAAAACAAACCCTGTCCTGTATTTTTGTGTTATTACACTATGTGAATTTGTGTTTTTCCTGTCTTAATGTGTTTAGCTCTTAAGAGTTATGTTGTAGAATTTTTCTGATAATATGTTATTTTCTTTGTAAAGATGTTTAGACATTATTTAGTCTGTTCTGTTTTAATGCTCATGTGTGAAGTTGATGTTACGAAAGTTATTCCGATCTTTTATGTATGTACTCATGTCATAATTCCTGTAACACTGATGTATATGTTATTTCGATTCTTTTGTAAAGCTTGTACTACAAATGTTATCTGTATTGCTATGTTCTTTAATGATGTATTTTGTACCTTTGGAATTGTATTCTTGTGTTATAAAATTGTAATTGACACCAGTTCATCACGTTATTAACTTGTAAGTTCCATTTCACTGCACACGTTTCTGTTGGTCATAGTGTATGGACAATATTTGAGAAGTAGAGACTGTTAGTGTTTGCACATGTGTTAATAATTCAGCAAGGGACTGGATAACAGCATTGCTGGTTCTAAGGACAATTCCAAAAACTTTGTGAGTGCACAAGTGGTGGTTATGGACTTGCTACATTGTCCACAAGACTCTTCGATGGTGATTGTGCACCTGCACAGTCGCAGCAGCTGGCTGCTGGCCATCTCTACAAGGACTACAGTGGGTCTGCATCTTTTATGACACACCAATACCATTATTCCTACAAGGACTACAGTGGGTCTGCACGTATGATGGCCCCTTTATCTCTACAAGGACTATAGTGGGTCTGCATCTTCGATGGCCCACCAATACCGTAATATCTACCAGGACTACAGTGGGTCTACTCTGTGATGACCTACCTACCAGTATTCTTCAAAACTTCATCTGACTCTGCGGTGGGTTTGCTCTGTTGTGGTGCATTACCTGTCTGCATGTCAAGAGTCAGCACTGTCTTTCCGTTGAAAGGACAACACTACTTCTTCAAGACTGCATGGAAATCCACTACTTCCATGTGCATTTTCTTTTACTGCTCAGACTTTGAGAAAAACACTGCAATTTTACTGTGATGAATGATCAGAACTGTCTTTATAGACTGTGAGAAAATTTTAGCTTTTGACCAACATTGTATCAATAATTGTGTGCATTTGATATCTTTGTTATTGTAATTATGAAAAATTTTATCAAATCATTATTGGCTACTGCCCAAAACAATTTGTAAAATTTTTTTGTGGGGAGCATGGGGGCTATGTAAGTAGGCTGTTTATGGTTTCTTATTGGCAACGTTACGTAGCGCTCTGTATGAAAATCACTGGCTGTGCTAGTAGGCTGTTTATGTTTTCTTATTGGCAACGTTACGTAGCGTTCTGTATGAAAATCACTGGCTGTGCTGTGTGCAGTCTGTGGCTAGTTTGCATTGTTGTCTGCCATTATAGTGTTGGGCAGCTGGACATGAACAGCGCGTAGCGTTGCGCAGTTGGAGGTGAGCCGCCAGCTGTTGTGGATGTGGGGAGAGAGATGGCGGAGTTTTGAAATTTGTAAGACTGGATGTCATGAACTGCTATATATATTATGACTTTTGAACACTAGTAAGGTAAATACATTGTTCTCTATCAAAATCTTTCATTTGCTAACTACGCATATCAGTAGTTACTGCCTTCGGTAGTTTGAATCTTTTATTTAGCTGGCAGTAGTGGCGCTCGCTGTATTGCTGTAGCTTGAGTAACGAAGATTTTTGTGAGGTAAGTGATTTGTGAAAGGTATAGGTTAATGTTAGTCAGGGCCATTCTTTTGTAGGGATTACTGAAAGTCAGATTGCGTTGCGCTAAAAAAATATTGTGTCACTTTAAGCACAGTCATGTATAATTGTTCTAAGGGGACGTTTCACGGATTTGAACCATAAATGTTTCACACAAAATTTTATTGAATTCCTAACCAAACGTAACGGATAGACACAAACAACTATCTTAAGATACATCGCTTACAAAGACGATACATACAGCCCAAAACAATAAGATCAACACACCATACCAGCTGTTAGCATGTAGCATATTTGGCGAACTGTCGCAGCTGTCAATCTGTCAAATCTGAGGATAAAACGATAAATTGTAAAAATTACGGGAAAGGACGGTTAACAACAGCCGCAAACCACAAAACAGCTTATAACATGAGAGTCCTAAATCTACACCACGTTGTAATAGAATACAGAGTAATAGCGACCACTAATGATATGTGGAGGTATGTACAAAAATTGTATGTCTGAGAATACAAATAGAAAATAAAATAAAAACATTATGCGACTTTGACAGATGACAGTACACCCGAAATGGATCCATTACAATAGAAATGCTAACCTACTACAGTAGCACTCTGGAATTTATTACATAAATGAACTTTTCAAAAATCTTTGATATTTCTGTCAGATTTTTCTGTCGATATTGTAAGAGGCTGTGTCGTTTTGCTTAACCCTGTGCGTGACAGAGCTGGTATTGAAGTGGAAGATACACTATCGATAACTGGACTTTAACAGTGGAGGCAGCTAGACAGGTGTGTGGTGGAATGTCAGAAAATAATGTGAGGAAAAGAAAGAAGGAAGATTAGGGATGAACGTCTCGTCATTAGAGACGGAGCAAATAAAGCGAGAAACATAATGACGGGTTAGTATTTCACTTCAACTCGTTCTGTAAACTGTGAAAGGGCACATAGAAAAGATGTACAACATACTTTATTGTTCTTGTCAAAACAACTTTTCTGTAGAATAACACCATTTCATTTAATACACCGAAGCCGGATACTAATGAAGGAAAGAAGGGCAATTTGTATGTTTAATTATTCAGATGTGCACTTCCTTAAAATAGACCTCAGGCATGGATGTGTGTGATGTCCTTAGGTTAGTTAGGTCTAAGTAGTTCTAAGTTCTAGGGGACTGATGACCTCAGAAGTTAAGTCCCATAGTTTCAGAGCCATTTGAACCATTTTTGAACCTTAAAATAGATCCCTGAATCCAGTTTAGTAATATTTGTGAATTGAATGAATGGCTGGTCGTCTCCTGGCCACAGTGAAGGTAGATTCTATAATCACCTTTGAGACAGTTCTCTGGTCACCTTTGGCTGAACCAAAGGGAGGAAGTATACCAGAGCATTAGAGGGCCTGGAACGAGGCTGACAAATATGGTGGCAAGGTCCTCCCCCACTTCTGCGGAGGCGCGGGATTACCAGATGAACGGCCATATTTCAGCACTCTGTCGCTGGTTCCTGAGGTGTGAAGACGTGCTCTATGTGTGCTCCAGAAAAACGAAGTTTACTGAAAATGGTATGCATGTGGAATATTTAGGAGTAGATAAACTAATAATTTCTCTTTTCAGAAACTTTTGGTGAGAGGCTGTTGTAAATTGTTCTGAAAAAGACAAGAAGGTAAAAATTCATGGGGAACATAGGATTCTTCGGAAGTGAACAGAAACCACGTGTTGCAATTATAAGACGAAATACTAGCATGTGGTAAATAATTACGATTTCCGTGTGCAGAACTTGAATTAGAGACAAGCACTTCCACGTCACGAGTACAGTGTGAGTCTCAACCTGACTATAAGACAATAAAACAGAATTAGAAGTGCTTGTCCTAGCATTCAGTTGAGGATCCGTGTGTGAAATAAATAAGATACCAAAACTTCCATTATGAGATACATTCGTGTGACGCCAGCTTCATATTCAGATACTCTGAGAGTGAATGAAGGTGAGTCAAACATCTACCCGGCAACTCCATGAGGGTTGCATTGCACGGGGAGATGTGCATAAATATTCCAGAGTTTGTAGTAGGAAAATTATTACGTGGGTCAGCGACGTGTGATTCTGGGATGACTATTGTTTGATGTGGGAAAGCAGAACGAGTAGAAAACCAAACATTTTGTTTTTACAGATGTGTTTTATACTGTCAGTGTGATTTATTATGTGTATTTAATCTGTGTGATTTGCATGAGACAGTAGCGAATTTAGTGGGTCAAGCATTATTTTTCCTAATACAGCACAAAAGTCAATAAAGTCATTATGTTGCTAATGAATGAGATTACGAGAATGTGGGAGAGAATGAAGTAGCAAAAGATTCCTTAGCAATCCAGAATAAGCACAGTAGCAATAGACAGAAACATTACGAGACCATAGAATAGTAAAATGCTTATGTTATATCATGCCCATTGGGTGGAGAATCACTTGTTTAACTATTGTGTTTAAGTGTACTGCTAGGAATTTTTCAACATTAGCGTGAAAAAATTTATTGTAATAAAAGAGGAGAAATATGAGACAACTAGTGGTCTTGATTATTGAGTTGTGGGTAGCCATTTTGTTGAGGTATTTTAACATAACTTGCATTTTTTTGCTGGGGTGTCTAAGCTTTGGATAAAATAAATGCCACAGGAAGGAAATGTGGCCTTTCCATGGCGGAGTGAGTCCATCAGAAATGTGCCCTAGCTATTATTCAGATGCGTTACTCATTCCGTTGCATTAAAAAGTTAGGTGGAGATAAATTATAGATTAACTGATAGGCACTAAGGCTGATATTTCAAGAGTAGTTGCAGTGGGTATGATAATCATGAAAATATTTCTGATGTACGAATAATAAAAGCACTCGCTTGGCAAGCCAGTCATCTAGCAGGCCTCACTATTAGACGCCACAGAATGGGGTAGGAAACTCCCAACAGGCAGTATTTTAAAATACAGTTTCTAGAAACATCGGTATTGCTCCGTTCAACGTAAACACGTTTTAGAAAATGGTACAACAACACCTAATGAAGTAACTACACAACTTACTTCACTATTTCCTGCTTATGTTGTGAAATGATGTGGATCTGGAGTTTTGTCCAGCAAAACTGGCGTTTCTTCTAGTAAGTAATTTGATGAAATCTTGCCTATTTCCAGAGCCACGCGTAAAGCAACGAAAGAAAGTTACGAACAAAGACGAAGGCAAGTAGCATTAGAATGAATAAACTGAGTTGTTGTCACTACGTGTGCCCTGCCTTTCGGTGCCTGAAAGATGTGAAGGCGCCGGCATTTGCCGTGCCCCGCACGCACCTCTGACTTCTTGCACACGGCAGCGCAGCCGACCACTACTGTTGGAGTGCCTCGTGGCTTCGCTCTACATACGATGGCAGTATACACGGTACCGTATAGATGACTACCGAACAACTGCCAAACAATTACTTAAACTTTACAAGGTTTGTTAAATACTTGTCGTGTGTGGTGCTTTTGAAGTATTTAGCAAACACTGAAGGCGTTCGACAGAAATTTTAGTCAGTGGCAGATCTGACAGTAGGCCGGAAGTTGTCTGTATCGATTTTTAGTCGCGCAATTTTAAGCGAAAAAGAATTTCGAGACAATTTGTCTCACTGTATCGTTATTTCCACGACCACAGAAACTACGAGAATGAAGGAAAACAAAATAACTCTGGCAATTAGGATAATTCCCGGCCCTGCGTAATATCGCAGGAAGATGTTAAGAAGCAAATCAGAATTCTAAGCTTCAAGGCACACCATACAAGTGGGAGTGCAATAAAGTAAAAGAAATCGAAGCTTTCGTTTTTTTTACCACGGACGACGTAAATGCTCTCACATTGTGGTAATTTAATGAAACGTCACTATTGTTTGACACATCTAGTTGGGAAAGGAAAGTGACGACTTCGTGCCCGGGAATGACCTGAGAATCGTGCTGTGTACCAAAACCTATAGCCAGTAGGCAAAATAAATGAACCACAACTATAGAGTACAACAAACATTTTCAGTATTGTACTAGTTGCTGACCACTGACGGTACGTCCAAGTAGAACAGAATAAATTTCTACGTACTAGTGATTTAATTTCCAATGTAAGGGCGAAGTAACTGATTTGTTAAACGTTTGACTGACCATTCGGAAAATGTTGTTGTAATGACAAGGTTCTAAGTGTAATACACTGAAGAGCCAAATAAATTGGCTCACCTGCTAAATATCATGTAGGGCCCCCGCGAGCACGCAGAAGTGCCGAAGCACAACGTGCCATCGACTCGATTAATGTCCCAAGTAGTGCTGGAGGCAACTGAGACTTTAAATCCCAGAGCTGTCCATAAATCCTTAATAGTACGAGCGGGTAGAGATTTATTCTGAACAGGCATTACAAGACATCCCACATATGGCCTATAATGTTCATGTCTTGGGAGTTTGGTGGCCAGCGGAAGTGCTTAAACTCAGAAGTGTGTTCCTGGAGCCAATCTGTAGCAATTCTGTCCTCCTGGAATTGCCCAAGTCCGTCGGAATTAACAATGGACGTGAATGGATGCAGTTGATCAGACAGGATGCTTACGTGTCCCCTGTCAGACTCGTATCACTCCAGCTGCACACGCCCCACACATTACAGAGCTTCCAACAGCTCGAACAGTCCCCTGCTGACATGCAGGGTCCATGGCTTCATGAAGTTGTCTCCATGCCCGCACACGCCCATTCGCTCGATACAATTTGAAATGAAACTCGTCCGACCAGACAACATGTATCCAGACATTAACAATCCAATGTCGGTGTTGACGGGCACAGGAGAGGCGTAAAGTTTTATGTCGTGCAGTCGCCAAGGGTAATCGAGCGGGCCTTCGGCTCCGAAAGCCCATGCTGATGATATTTCGTTGAATGGTTCGCACGCTGACACATGTTTATGGCACAACACTGAAGTCCAAAAAAAATTGCGGAAGGGTTGCACTCTGTAACATTGAACGATTCTCTTCAGTCGTCGTTGGTCCCATGCTTGCAAGATCTTTTTCCGGCTTCAGTGATGACGAAGTTTTAATGTTTTACCGGATTCCTGATATTCACGGTATGCTCGACAAATGGTCGTACGGGGAAGTCCCCATTTCACCGCTACCTCGGACATGCTGTGTCCCATTGCTCGTGCGCCGACTGTAACACCACGTTCAAACTCTCTTAAATCTTGATAACAAGCCATTGTAGCAGCAGTAACCGATCTAACAACTGCGCCAGAGACTTGTTGCCTTATATGAGCGTGC